>NC_056742.1:139641773-139774273 GCF_019279795.1 Protopterus annectens | reverse complement strand
TGTTGTATGGATATGCAGGAGGTCCAACGGAGTGGGGTCTTACAATGCCCTGTATGCCAGGCATAGATCTCCCCTCAAAAGACTGTAAGAGACAGAATACAGGGATAGGGACTTGAGTCGGTCTGCATAGGACATTTTACTTATGCCCTGTATTCTTTTAATGAAGAACCTCTGTGGACGTCCTAATAGGTGGATATACCTTGTTAGGCACATACCAAAGGGGGCATTATACTTAATGATAGGTCTGATGAATGCCAAATACCGTGGAACAAAGTTTTTTGGACTTGGATATCATAAAGTACAGTTGTGTACACTTACCATAAATGTAGATGTCAGTGTATTCACTGTTGCAGTCATTACATTTGGGTTATCTGCCTGCAGGTAGCCCTCAGCTAGCCTGAATACCAGAGTCTTGGATTCCTGCATCAGATGCAGTCTCTTCTTCCATGACGTCAGGGATATAAACCATGCAGCAAACGCCATTACATCAGTTTTTCTTGCCCCAGATGTCAGGTGTCCCCCTAATGGGAAGCAATTAAATCTATAAATATAGAAGGTTATACCGCCAACAAAAAAGCAAATACACAAAAAAGCTTTTAAAGCATTGTAAAGGAGAAAAGAGGTATAGCCAAAAGAAGTCAGGGTAACCAGGACTGCAACAGTGAATACACTCTAACATCTACATTTATGGTAAGTGTACACAACTGTACTATGTTCTTTGTGTTTCACTGTTGCAGTCATCACATTTGGGTAGATTCCCAAAGCTAAGGATGGGAGGAGGAATTCAGCTATATGGCCCTGCAAGACTGCAGTGGCAAAGCCAGCTCTGGATTTAGAGAAAATTGGCAAATAGTAAAGCTTGGTGAAAGTATGTAAAGAACTCCAGGTAGCAGCTTCTAGGATGTCCCTGGTAGGTACGCCTCGGAGAAAGGCTGTAGAGGTAGATGCAGCCCTGGTTGAGTGGGGTCCCTGTGGGACAGGTTTTCCATGGTGCTTATTGCAGAAATGAATGCAATGGCCTATCCATTTGGAGATTGTTTGCTTTGAAATAGCCTTCCTCTCTGTCCCTGCAGCAAATGCCACCAGTAGTTGTTCAGATTTCCTTTGAGGTTTACTCCTGTCCAAGTAGAATCGAAGTTGTCTGTGCACATCAAAGGAGTGCAGTATCCACTCCCCTTTGTTCTGTGGATTAGAAAAGGTTGGCAAATGAATGGAATGATTAAGGGCCAAACTGGACATCACCTTTGGCATGAAAGAGGGATTGGTCCTGAGGGACACCCTGTCCACATGAAAGATGATGAAAGGCTCCACTGCCATAAGGGCCTGTAATTCAGATACCCTTTTTGCTGAAGTGATTGCTAAAAGAAAGGCTGTTTTCAAAGAAAGGAATTTTAAATCTGCAGTAGCAGCTGGCTCAAAAGGAAGAAGGGTTAGTTTCTCCAATACAAAGTTAAGGTCCCAGGCTGGAGTGGAGCTCTCCTGAGTGGTCTTAAATTTTTAGCCCTTCTGAGGAACTGCTGGAGCAGTGGATAAGAGAAGAGGGCAGGTTCTGTGTTATAATGAGCTGAAATGGCTGAGGTGTGAATTTTTACTGAAGAAAGAGACAGGCCCTTGTGAAGCATCTCAGTTAAAGTATTGTAAAACCTGACTTAAATTGGGCACTGCTGTGCTCATCCCTGGAGACTGGTTTCAGGCACAGAATCTTTTCCATTTTTCAGCATAAGATTTTCTAGTACTAGGCCTCCTTGCCTCTAAAATGATATCCATCACTGGTTTACTGAGGGATGGTAAAGGAGAGATTAGGTAATTAGCCAGGCTGCTAGGTTCAGTGTTTGAAGCTGAGGGTGCAGAATCTGGTTCTGCTGAGACAGGGTAGGAGTCTGAGGCAAGTGCCATGGGGCTAACAGTGACACACTGCACAGGAGGGGGTACCAGTTTTGGCATGGCCAGTGTGGTGCAATCAAAATTGTCCTTGGTTTGTCTTGTTTGATATTTAGTAGTACTTTGGAGAGCACAGGAGGAAAGGCATAAACTGAAGGACAGAGCATCCACTTTCCAAACATCTGTGGGGAGTCCTTGTGCAAAATGTTTCCAACTGATAGTTCTGGAGGGAGGCAAACAGGTCTATATCTGGGCTCCCCCATTTGCTTGTCAACATGTTGAAAATCCTTGGTTCCAGTTTCCACTCGTGTGGGCCCATGAGGTTTCTGCTTAGTCCGTCTAACAGTGTATTTAGTTTTCCTGGCAGGAATTGAGCTTGGAGATGCACTTGGTAGCTCAAGGCTGTGTTCCACAATGCCACTTCCAGTCTGCAGAGGGGGTAAGAATGTGTACCCTCCTGCTTGTTTATGTACCACATAACAGTGGCGTTGTCTGTCTTTACCATTAAATTGTCCTGGAAGAATGTGGTCCTTGAAGGCTGCCAGAGCATTCTGTACAGCTAACATTTCTTTTTGATTGATGTGCAAGTGCATTTAACTTGCGTTCCATTTGCCCTGAATGCACTTCCCTGCTAGGTGCACCCCCCCATACATAGTCTGATGCGTCTGTTAGGGTTTGGGCGGCAGGGGGTAGTGTGAATGGTAGTCCCTTGTTTTGGTGGCAGGCCTCTGCCCACCAAAGGAACTCTAGGCGTAGGCAAGGTATGAAGGAATCATTGCTTCTAGATCCTGAGAATGTTGACACCATAGATATTTTAGATACCATTGTAGTTTCTTCATATGCAGTCCTGCATATGGAATTACAAGAATGAAAAAGGCCATGAACCTCAAAGCTTGCAGTATTTGTTTTGCAGATAGCAGGGTTTTTGTGGCCACTTGTTTGAAGTAGGTTGTCAAGTGAATTTGTTTCTCTGGCATGAGGAAAGCCATCTGGGAAGTTGTATTCAAGCTTGCTCCCAGGAATATAATTTGTTGACAGGGTACCAGGTGTGATTTCTTTTCGTTTATGGTGTACCCCAGACAAGTCAGCACCCTTTGCACAAAAGTCAGATGATTGAAAAGTATGTCCTAGTTTTCTGCCTGAATTAGACAATTGTCCAGGTATGAGTATATTTGAGTATTTCTTTGCCTGCAAAATGCACTGACTGGAGCTAGGCACTTTGTGAATACCCTGGGCGCAGTAGATAAGTCAAAGGGCAGTGCAGAGAAATTAGAAGTTATGTACTCACCATAACGTTCCATCTGAGTAGGTAGTTCATTTGTCTGCAACCTGTGGGTTACGGATCCGATATCGGATCCGAGCCGACAACTTGTTTCAAGCTAATGGATCCGAGTTCCTAGCTCCTCCCTTCACCCATAACCCCCTGCTAACCCTCCATGACCTCAGATCGAGTTTGCCCCTCAATATATATCCAACAAACGATATCCAGCTACTAGTAGATCCGAAGGTCAGGGGGAAGGAGGGGGGGATGGTTGCAGACAAATGAACTACCTACTCAGATGGAACGTTATGGTGTGTACATAACTTCTAAATCTGAAGTAGGATGTTCATTTGTCAGCAACCTGTGGGACAGAGTCCCCAGCTACCTGCACCTTGGGTGGCCATCATGGAAGGATATTACGAAGCACCGCAGAGCCAAAGGATGCTCTCCCTCTAGAAAGCACGTCTAGTTTGTAGTGGTTAATAAAGGTATGAGATTAAGCCCAAGTGGCTGCAGAACAAATATCATCCAATGGAACTCTAGACTTGAAGGCCGCAGAGGAAGAAATGGAGCGGGTGGAATGAGCACGAACTCCTTCTGGTGCGGGTCTACCAGAGGCTTGATACGCCAGTAGGATACATTGGGAAATCCAGCGAGATAAAGATACTTTAGAGATCGCTTTCCCCAAGTTAAATTTGGCAAAGGAAACGAACAGCTGGTCGGATTGTCTATGGCCAGCTGTCCTACGAGTATAAAAGCGAAGCTGCCTATGAACATCTAATGAGTGCAGCTTGTACTCTCCCTTATTCTGATATTTAGGGAAACCGGTAAATTTATGGATTGATTTATGTTGGTTTCTGATGCTATCTTGGGAAGAAAGGAGGGATTGATCCTGAGGTACACTCTATCTGGGTGAAAGATCAGGTAAGGAGGCTTCACAGAGAGAGCCTGAAGCTCTGACACTCTTTTCGCTGAAGTGATGGCTACAAGGAATGCTGTTTTCCATGACAAGAATTTGAGATCTACTGAAGCAGCGGGTTCAAAGGGTGGAGCAGTCAAGGCTTGAAGAACTAATGTAAGATCCCAGGGGGGCACGGCTTCCTTTACAGGGGGTACGGCTTCCTTTACAGGGGGTCTAAGTAAAAAGGTGCCCTTGAGAAAGGTTTTACACAACTTGGCCGACATCAAGGGCCCTGTATCATGTCCCACATGGTAATGTGATATGGCTGCCAATTGCACTTTTGACAGTTGAACAACTAGCGCCTTCCTGAAAGAGTTCAGTTAGGAAGTCTAATATGGATGGAAGAGGAGCCATAAAGGGATCTAGATCGTGATGCTCCGCCCAGATGGAAAAACGTTTCCATTTACTGTGGTACACTCTCCTGGTGGAGGGCTTATGCGCTGCCACGAGGATAGCTTTGACTGGTGAAGAGATACTGAGAGTCCTAACTAGGAGTGGAACTGGAGCAACCAAGCTGTCAGTTTCAGATTGTCCAGGTTTGAGTTGGTAAGTTCGACGGATGGGAGATGAGATCCGGAATGGGATCTAGAATCCAAGGGTGCGACCACAGGTAAGGGAACCAAATTTGCAGGAGGCCAGAATGGGGCAATGAGAATCATCTTGCTCCCCAACCGCGAGGCTTTCTGTAAAAGTTGTATCATTAGTGGTAGAGGAGGATAGGCATACAGTAGACCGGGTAGCCAAGCATGCACCAGAGCGTCTTGAGTTTCCTGAGGGGATTAGAGCGAAGAAATGGTCGCATTTGGTGTTTGATGGAGATGCAAAAAGATCGCAGCGGGGTTGCCCCCATGTTGCGAATATCTGCTTCGCTACTCGTGGATTGAGAGACCACTCGTACGGGGTAAGAAGGGTGCGGCTGAGCTTGTCCACTAGGATGTTGGTCCTCCCCGGAATGTGCGTTGCAATCAGAAAGCGGTTGGTGGAGATCACCCATTCCCACACTCTCATGGCTTCGCGGCATAGAGGGCAAGATCTGGTTCCCCCCTGTTTGTTGATATACCAGACCACCGACATGTTGTCCGACTGAATTGCAATCGTTCCTGTGGGGAGGAAGCCCTGAAGTGCTTGCAACGCCAACAGCACCGCTCTCATCTCCAGAACGTTGATATGCATGGAGGTCTCTATCGTTCCACGTGCCTTGGACTGTCCTGCCGGAATAATGCCCCCCCCCACCCGAGGCGGGAAGCGTCCATGGTTACCGTGGCGAGAGGTGCAGAAGGGACGGCCCGTATGGAAGTTCGAGGCTTGGAGCCACCATAGTAGCGCCCTCCTGCAAGCCTTGCTGATAGCAATGGGATGGTGGACAGGAAGGGACAGAAAGGACCATTGCACTATCAGAGTCCATTGCAGTACCCGCATGTTCAAACTGGCGCATGGAAGGAGCGTAATCGCTGCCTCCATGGAGCCTAGTGCCCTCAGGAACAATTCCGCTGGTGAAGCCTCTGAATGGAGGATAGCCCGCACATGAAGCTGTAAGTTCCGGATTCTCTCGGAAGTTAGGAAGGCTCGCAAATCTCTGGTGTCTATTCTGGCACCTATGAATTCTATGACCTGCGTTGGAGCCAGTAGAGATTTGCCGCTGATAGTAATGCCTAACTGTGGGGCTAGATGGAGAAAGAAGTCTCTGGCTGAGCAAAGTAGATGCCTTGTTGGTGCGGTCAGGAGCCAGTCGTCCAGGTACGGAAAGACCTATATTCCCTGGAGTCTCAGGTGGGCCGCAATCACTGCCAATACCTTGGTGAACACCCTGGGGGCTGTGGTGAGGCCAAAGGGAAGGACCCTGAACTGGTAGTGACTGGCCCCCAGCCGGAAGCGAAGGAACCTCCTGGATCGTTTGTCCATTAAAATGTGGTAGTACGCATCCTTGAGGTCTATAGAGCACATCCAATCGTTCTCCCTCAAAAGGGGGAGAATAGATTGAAGAGTGACCATCTGGAATTTTTCCTTGGTTACTGACCGGTTCAAATGGGAAAGGTCTAGGATCGGTCTCAAGTCCCCCGTCTTTTTTGGCACCAAAAAGAACCTGGAGTAGAACCCTAATCCGAGCTGGTCTTGGGGGATGGGCTGGATGGCTCTTTTTCTTAGCAGCTGCTGAATTTCTGCAGCTGCGCCTCCCTCTGATCGGGTGGTACATCGGGGAGGTTCTTGGATTTGGGGACATGGAGTATTGGTATTTTGTACTCTCTGGATATGATACGAAGCACCCAGCGGTCTGTTGTGATGGACTCCCATGCCGCTAGGTGTTCGAGAAGCGCCCCCCGACTGCCTCCAGAGTGGAGCAGCCGGGCAACCCCTCAGGGCTGCTGCGCGGGCCGCTCAGAGAAAGGTTCTCTGGACCCAAAGTTTCTTGGAGCCCCTCTGCCCCTGGGGCAGCATCCTCCCTGTCCACCTCTGCCACGGTAGGACTGGTTGTCCGGAGCTGGTTGGGAATGTTGTGATTTTCGGAACCACATCTTCTTCTGACCCTTTTGGTTCCTCAAAAAGGACCGTTGGGGAGCAGAGAAGCGGACTCAGACGGCAGACAACGTCTTCCCATCCTTCTCGCTCTGGACAAGTATCTCGAACTGTTTTGCCAAATAGGGCAGAACCATCGAAGGCGTCAAGGCGACGCTTTAAAGGGCTCCGCAAAATCGCAATGACGGAGCCAGGCCTGACGTCTCATGACTAGGCCTGCTCCGCTAGCCCTAGCGGCTCCCTCTGTGGTGTGGGACAATAGCTGCATAGAGGTGTTTGAAATCGATCTCAGATTGGCCATTCGGGTGGAGTACAATTGTTTGTCATCCTCCGACATGGACTCAGGGGGGTTGCAGCGTATTCTTTGATAAGATCCCGCTGCATCCTGATGACATGTGCCATATAGTTCAGAGACCTTACCGAGAAGGTCGCTGAACTAAAGACTCGCTTTCCTAAGCGGTCCATCAAACGGGACTCTCTGCTCGGTGGATGGACTGAGGGGCTCTCCTGAGCCAATTCCTTCTGTGGCTGCAGTCAACATGGCATCTACGGGGGGCCCCTAACTCCAATGTGATCGGTCTGAGGGGGGGCTAAGAATCCTATCCGGGCGTTTCGGTATTGGCTCCACGGTGTCCGGATCCTTCCACGCCCTGGTGGTAATGAGGTCCACCAGGGGGTCGGCCAGAGGGGACACCCAAGAGGTAGACGGGCCTGCCTCGAATGCCTCCAGAAACACGGACTCGTCAGAGGAAGACTTGGGGGCAGACCACCCACCTCTGATTCTCAGCATCTCCATGATGTCTCCAAAGGAGACATCCTCAGGGGGCGATCTTGGGGAGCCTTCCCCTTCCTCCAAGTCCGTGTCCTCGGTTAAGGACTCAGGGGAGTCCACGTGCCTCCTTTCGCACTTATGCTTACGGGGAGCTTCCTCGGGGGGACTGTCCGAGGAGGCCTCGCCAGCAACATCTTGTTCCAATGGAACCATCTGTGACAAAGAAGCAGGCTGCCCCTTTGGCCGGGTGATGGAAGCCTGGCCCAGCAGAGGAGTGCAGGGAGGAGCCGATGCAAGGACCGGGGGTCCGGATGCTCTCAACAGAGCCCTCTTCACAACATCGAAGGCCGAGGGAGAGCCACTCTCTAATGGATCCGAAGGTCGGCTCCCACTCGGATCCAATGAAGGGATCGGAGCCGGCGCCAAGACCGTCTGATCCGAGGGACCAGTGTGCTCCAACCTGGATGGAGCCGAAGGCACACTGAATCCCCCGGATCAGAAGCTCGGACCACGGCTCCGAGAGGTCGGATCCGACAGGCTCGAGGGCAGGGTCGGATCCGAAGTACCAAGTACTGCCGGTGCCGACCACCCTGGCTCCAATGCTGCTCGGCTCAACGCCCAACCCAGATAGCGGGTCGGAGAAGGAGCAATAGGGTGGAAAAGGCCGAGCTCCTGGGAGGCAAGAGCACTCCCATCTGCAGCTGGGCCTGGATGAATCTTCGCATCATCCGGTCCAAGTCTGCATCGGATAAATTGAAAGTAGATCTCGAAGAGGCCACCGAGGCAGGCCTGGAATGCCACCTCGATGACCTCGACGGAGATCAGGTCTCCTCCTCGGGCCCCGGGAGAAACAAGGGATCGGAGCTGAGGAGGAGGAGACCTAGAAGCAGTGGAGGAGAAGCCCGCTTAGCTGGCGGGACGAACGGAGGTCTCGCCGCCGCTTGTGGTGCTTCTCCTCCGCTTTCTCCTGGCCTCCTGTCCTCCGACACTTTAGCGGGAGTTTGAGTCCCAGGAGGCAGGGGCAGGAGTGGCAGCAACCACAGGCTGTGGTGGAGCCACGGAGCAGCAGAGGTAGCGGAGGCAGCAGAGTCCGGGGGTAAAAGTCCCGCCAAGACCAGCTTCGACCTCCGCTCTTTCAGTGCCCTGGGGTTGAACGCTGCACAGATGGTACAGCCTGAGGTAAGGTGTTCAACCCCAAGGCACCGAACGCACCGAGTGTGGCCATCAGCCGGGGAGAGGTTATGGCCACACTCGGTACATTTGGAAAATATGGCTTTTGGGGCCTCAGCCATTTTTTTTTTTTTTTTTTTTTTAAGAAAAAAAACAACTACACACACACACAGGCCCCAAAAGAAACGCAACACACACTCACACACCAACGATCAGCGAAGGGAGGGGTAACTAATTAAAGAACAAATAATAAGGAGCCTAACACTTGCACACTTTTACTTGATTAATTTGAACTAAAAAAAGAAAAAAAATTCTGACAGGAAAGAACAGATACAAGTAGTAAAATTTTCACTTAGCTGACGAGCTCAAAAGGATCCAGCCATCCACAAGCGCGGCAAACTAGATCTGAGGTCATGGAGGGTTAGCATGGGATTATGGGTGAAGGGAGGAGGTAGGAGCTCGGATCCATTAGCTTGAAACAAGTTGCCAGCTCGGATCCGATATCGGATCCGTAACCCACAGGTTGCTGACAAATGAACATCCTACTTCAGATGTACAGTTGTGTACCTACCATAAATGTAGATGAATTCACTGTTGCAGTCATTACACTTGGGTTATCCTGCTGGCAGGCTACCCGCAGTAGGCCTGAATTCCAAAGTCCTGGTCCGGCATCAGTTGCTGTCGCCTCTTCCCTGACGTCAGTGCACCAGGGGTATAAAAGATACAGCCGACGCCATTTTCTTCAGTTTTTCTTGCCCCAGATGTCAGGTGCCGCCAAAAGGGTACACTAAAAATCATTGCTTATAAAAGCATGCACTAAAATAAATACCTTCATCTACAAGCAAATACACCACATAGGTTGTATAGGATAGAGAAGTAAAGTCCCAGCAAAGAAAGGGGGATGGTGGGTGGGTAAAGTACAGTTTTGTACCTACCATAAATGTAGATGTTAGAGTGTTCACCCTGCTGCAGTCATCACACTTCGGTTATCCTGTCGTCAGGCGGTCCCGCAGTCGGCCGGATTTCCAAAGTCTTGGTCCGACGTCGGTTGCTGTCACCTCATCCCTGACGTCAGTGCGCCAGGGGTATATATATTGCAACCGACGCCATTTTCTTCAGTCTTTCTTGCCCCAGATGTCAGGTGCCCCCAAAAAGGTGATCCAAATTAGTACCAGATGGTGTGAACACTGTACAAGCACAAAATCCCTTCAGCTATAAGCAAATACATCAGTAAGGCATAGCAGAGATTTAGCCAGTAGATCAGAGGGATTGGAGGGAGGGTAACCTGGACTGCAGCAGGGTGAACACTCGAACATCTACATTTATGGTAGGTACAAAACTGTATTATGTTCATCGTGTTACCCTGCTGCAGTCATCACACTTGGGTTGAGTCCCAAAACTAAGGTAGGGTGGAGGTATTATAGAGGGTTAGTGGAGGCAATGAGGCCCTGCAGAACTGCAGTGGCGAAGCCCGCCCTGGACTTAGAATAAAGAGGTAAGTGATAGTGTTTGATGAAGGTGTGTACAGAACTCCAAGTTGCAGCTTCTAAAATTTCCTTGGTAGGAACCCCCCTGAGAAAGGCTGTAGAGGTAGCTGTTGCCCTGGTAGAGTGGGATCTAATGGTAGGAGGAACTGGTTTCCCATGATGGGTATAACAGAACCGTATGCAATGGCCTATCCATTTAGAAATGGTTTGCTTGGATATGGCCCTCCCTTGAGAAGCTGTAGCATAGGATACAAAGAGCTGGTCAGTTTTTCTGAAAGCCTTAGTTTTATCCAAGTAGTAACGAAGCTGCCTGTGAATGTCCAAGGAATGCAGGAGTCTCTCACCTTTGTTCTGTGGATTGGGGAAGAAAGTGGGTAGGTGGATGGTTTGATTTAAAGCTACACTGGAAACCACCTTAGGCAGGAAGGAAGGATTAGTTCGTAGAGAAACTCTGTCTTGATGAAAAATGAGGAAAGATTCCACTGCCATAAGTGCCTGTAATTCTGAGACTCTCCTAGCAGAAGTTATTGCCAGGAGCAGGGCAGTCTTCCAAGATAGGAACTGAAGGTCTGCAGAGAAAGCTGGTTCAAAGGGAGGTAGCGTTAGTTTTTCCAGAGCAAAGTTGGTGTAAGAGCTTTTCTAGGTGGTCTAATGTTCTTTGCCCCTCTGAGGAACTGTATTAGAAGAGGATTTGAAAATAAAGGTGGATTTGTGTCGTAGTGAGCTGAAATAGCTGAAGCATGGATTTTAAATTGAGGAGAAGGAAAGTCCTTTGTGCAACATCTCAGCTAAATACTGTAGAATGTGGGGCATATGAGGCTGAGTTGTGTCTTGGCCTTTAGCTTGGTTCCAAGCAGAAAACCTTTTCCATTTGTCCATGCAAGCCTTCCTGGTGCTTGGTCTCCTGGCTTCCAGAATAACATACAGTACTGCTTGTGAAAGAGGGGCTGGTTGGATGCTTAATTGATTTGCCATGCAGCCAGGTTTAAGGTTTTGAGCTGGCTGTGTAGAATCTGTTTGTTTTGCTGCATGAGCAAATGAGGTATTTGAGGCAATATCCATGGTGGGCTGTAAGCCATATTCTTCAGTAGCGGATACCAGTGCTGGCGTGGCCAGTCTGGGGCCATGAGAATCAGTCGAGGTTTCTCCTTTTTGACCTTCAAAAGAACCTTTGTGAGAAGAGGTAATGGAGGGAAGGCATATGCTGTCAGGTTTTTCCAACTGAAGGAGAGAGCGTCCACTTTGCAAGCTTGATGGTGGAATGTCCTTCTACAAAATTGTCAGTTGGTAGTTTTGAGGACTGGCAAACAGGTCTAAATTTGGAAGGCCCCATTTTTGAGTTATCATTGAAAATATTTGTGGGTCTAGTTTCCACTCGTGGGGATATTTGATGTTTCTGCTTAGGTCGTCTGCCAATGTGTTTTTCTGTCCTGGCAGGAATTGAGCTTGTAACTGGACTTGGTAGGCCAGAGCTGTGTTCCATAAGATTATTGCTTGCCTGCAAAGAGGGTAGGAATGTGCCCCCCCTTGTTTATGTACCACATTACTGTGGTGTTGTCCGTCTTTATTGCAAGTTGTCCTGGCTGTAGTAGCTCCTTGAAGGCTGTCAGAGCTTTCTGTACAGCTAGCATCTCTCTTTGATTTATGTGCAGTTTTCTTTGTTCTGCAGTCCATAGGCCTTGAATGCAATGCCCTGCCATGTGTGCCCCCCAGGCATAGTTTGAAGCATCTGTTGTGATAGTTTGCCTGGTTGGGGGGCAAGGTGAAAGGCTGATTCTTGTTGAGGTGACATGCCTGTGCCCACCATAGAAATTCCTGTTGAAGGCAGGGAATGAGAGAGATCACTGTGTCCAAGCTGTGGCTGTGTTGAGACCATACGCTTTTTAGGTACCACTGTAATTTCCTCATATGCAGTTTTGCAAATGGTATTATCAGAATGCAAGATGCCATGAAGCCCAAAGCCTGCAGAATTTTTCTTGCAGTTAATTGGGTCTTTGTTGCCATTGTCTTGAAATATTGAGTCAGTTGCAGTTGCTTGTCTGGTGTAAGATAAGCCTTCTGGGCCGGTGTCCAAGCTGGCACCCAGGAATGTCATTTTTTGTGAGGGTACTAGTTTTGACTTCTTTTCGTTTACTGTGTACCCCAGACAATTTAGTAGATGCGATGTACCCCAGACAATTTAGTAGATGCTTCACAAAATCCAGATGATGTAAGAGAATGTCTTTTCTTTCTGCTTGGATGAAGCAGTCGTCCAGATATGGATATATTTGAATTCCTCTGTCTGCAGTATGCAATTACTGGTGCCAGGCATTTTGTGAAAACTCTGGGCGCAGTAGATAAGCCAAAGGGCAGTGCAGAGAATTTATAATGGGTTGAACCTGCAATGAAACGGAGGTATCTTCTGCAACTTTGTCTGATAGGGACATGCAGGTATGCCTCCTTGAGGTCCAACGTTATCAGCCATGCTTCCTTGCCCAACATGGGAAGTAGCTGCTGTAGTGTTAGCATCTTGAATTTGGGAACTTGTAAGTGTTTAGAATTGAAAGGTCCAGAACTGGTCTCCAAGCATTGTCCTTTCTGGGTACTAGAAACAGCCTTGAGTAAAATCCTTGGCCTTGCTCTTGAGTTGGTACCCGTTAAATGGTTCTCATGGCCATGAGAGCTGTAATTTGTTTTTGAGCCTCTGCCCTTTGGTTTTGTGGCAGGTTTGGCATTCCTCTTTTCATTGGCAAGGTGTGAAAGTGGAATCTGTATCCTCGCAAAATTATGTCTAGGACCCATTTGTCCTTTGTGACCATGTGCCAGTTGTCTGCAAAAAGTGCTAGTTTCCCCCCAAGGGGGGATGACAAAAGAGCTTTGTTTGGCCAGCTGAGGTGCAAGTCATTGAGTTTGCCTTCTGGTGGGTTGAGACCTGTCTTCTCCTCCCTTCTGGGTTGGAGTGCCCCATTGGCGAGGTTTATACTGGGCTTGTGGTTGTCCTCTGCCCCTTGGGCGCCTGTATTTACCCCTCTGAGGTCTGTCAGTGGCTGGAAAGGACCAATTTTTTGTTGGCCAGTTTCTGCTGAAGCGAGGGGGTTGCACTTGTAGGAAATCTTTGACTGCATTGATTTCGCCTTATCTTCCATTTTCTTTAAAACTTCTTCTGCTTGAACTCCAAAAAGAACATCCTGCTGTAAAGGAGCATCTAGTAGTTTTGCTTTAACATGATCAGGTAGACTTTGTTCCTTTAACCAGGCATGCCTACGTATAACTGATCCAGTGACAGCTGTTCTGCAGGAGGCCTCTAAAGAATCAAACCCACATTGTAAGGTATGTTTGCCCACCTGCTTGGTGGCGTGCAACAAATCCTGTACTTCTTTCAATTCAGATTGTTGAGGGAGGGAGGTTATCTTTTGTTTTAACTGAGAGATCAGAAATTGCTGATACTTAAGCATATAAAATTGACAATTTAGTGCTCTCATAGCTAATGTGGCCGAGGTGTAAACCTTTTTCCCCCACCTGTCTAGTGCTCTTGAATCCCTTTCAGAAGGTACTGGGTTTTTAGCCATGGAAGCCTTAGCCCCCTTGGGACCCTGGGAGATAGTCTCTGGGTCAGCTACTGGGCTTTTGTAAAGAAATTTGTGGGAATCAGGTACTCTGTAGTATCTGTCAGGCTTGGCAGGAGCAGGAGGTAGAGAGTCTGGGTTGAAACTGGATTCTAAATAGACATCATACACAATGTCCAAAACCAGAGGGATGGCTAGAGGTCTGTGTTGGGGGAGTAAAAGAAACTGAGCCTTTTCTTGGAATCAGAGTAATCCGGACCTTCCCAGTGAAAATGTTCCCTCATAGTATGTAAAGTTTCCCCAAAAGAGTAGTCTTCAGGAGGGAAAGCTGAGGGAATAGAGTCCTCAGCATCAGAATCTTCATAAGGAGAGAAGGAATAGTCTTGGTCCTCAGAGGAATCCGAAGAAATAGACAGTTGCTCAGAGGAAGGAGAATCTTCCTCTTGTCTAGGCCTTTTGTCAGCAGGAGGCTGAGAACCCCTGATAAGAGAAATCAAATCTTCAGCCATTTTGAGCATCTGTTTCTTAGGCATAGGGCCTTGAACAGGAGACTGAAGTGTAGTCTTTTTTGGTTTAGAAGGAGTCTTCAACTTAGAAAACGTTTTGACTGTAAGAGTCTGTCTGAAAACACCTTCAGAAACCGATGGCGTTTCAGAAGCACCGACGTCCTTGGAAGGTAAATAGTCGGAAGGGCCTGAAGTAAAAGGTTGTGTCGGCCTAGTACATTCCGTCAAAATATCCGTAGCGGTCTCGGGTTCCAGGACTGCGGTAGTCAGGGGCTGCGTCAGAGCCTCCCTGATAACCGGAGAACCGGAGACCGTATCAACCGAGGCCTCTGAATCGGGCTTAGGCCTGGGCTGTCGGTCCTTGTCCCTGCGCTTTTTGTGCACGCCAGTAGTTGGTAGCTCCCACGGCATGTTATAGTTAAATTTTCTACCAAAATAGTGTTGTGCGAAATCAAATCGTCTTTTAATAGTAAGCTTATTAAACCTAGCACAAAAACGACAAGTGACGTCGTGATCAGGGCCTAGGCAAGGTATGCAATAAGAATGAAAATCCTTATGAGGTATTTGCTTCCAACAAGAAATACGATTGTTAACTTTTTCTGACATCGGTCAGAGGCAAGAAAAGTTTCCCCAACGGGGTACTTGGCTTTATAGAAGACTTCGGTCTGAAATTCGAATTAGACAATCTCAGGAGTCGGCCGACCGGCACTTGCGAACTGCTTCTGCTTCGGGCACCGCGCGGCAAGAAAGACTGAAGAAAATGGCGTCTGTTGCAATATATGTACCCCTGGCGCACTGACGTCAGGGATGAGGCGACAGCAACCGACGTCGGACCAAGACTTTGGAAATCCGACCGACTGCGGGACCGCCTGATGACAGGATAACCCAAGTGTGATGACTGCAGCAGGGTAACACTAACATCGTGGACTGCAACGGTGAATACACTCAAACATCTACATTTATGGTAGGTACACAACTGTACTATGTTCATAGTGTTTCACTGTTGCAGTCATTACACTTGGGTTGAACCCCAAAGCTGAGGTTGGGCGGCTGGGTCTAAAAAGAATTGGGAATGGCTATAAGGCCCTGCAGAACTGCAGTGGCAAAGCCTGCTCTGAATTTAGAGTAAAGAGGTAAGTGGTAGTGCTTAGTAAAAATGTGCACTGAAGTCCAAGTTGCAGCCTCCAAAATATCCTTGGTTGGTACTCCTTTGAGGAAGGCTGCTGAGGTGGCTGCTGCCCTGGTAGAATGTGGTCTAATGCCCTTAGGCACTGATTTGCCATTTTGTGAGTAGCAGAAACAAATGCAGTGTCCTATCCATTTTGAAATAGTCTGCTTTGAGATAGCCTTGCCTTGTGATCCTGCAATCCTGCAGCATATGCCAATAAAAGTTGCTCAGTTTTTTCTGAAAGCTTTAGTTTTGTCCAAGTAGAAGTGTAGCTGTCTGTGTATGTCCAAATAATACAGAAGTCTCTCCCCTTTACTTTGTAGGTTTGGGTAGAAGGTAGGCAAATGAATGGTTTAGTTAAGAGCCACACTGGCATAAATGTTGGGTTTGTCCTTAGAGAAACCCTGTCCGGATGAAGATAATAAAAGGTTCCACAGCCATTCATGCCTGTAACTCAGACTCTTCTTGCTGAAGTTATTGCTAGGAGCAGAGCTGTTTTCCATAAGAATTTTATCTCAGCTGTATTGGCTAGCTCAAAAGGAGGCAGTGTGAGTTTTTCCAAGACAATATTGAGGTCCCATACAGGTATTGGTGCTCTCCTTGGAGGTCTTATGTGTGATGACTGCAGCAGTGTAACACTATGAACATCTGCCTAAACAAAGGATGTGAAAAAATAGGTGGGTCTATATTGTAATGAGCTGAAATGGCAGAGGCATGGATCTTAATTGATGAGAAGGATAGGCCTTTGTCCAGCATCTCAGTTAGATATTGTAAAATCTGAGGAATATTTGGAACAAGCGTGTCAATTCCTTGTGTCCGGTTCCAAGCACAGAATCTCTTCATTTTTCTGCATAAGATTTTCTGGTGTTGGGCTTCCTGGCCTCCAAAATAACATCCATAACCGCTTTAGAGAGAGGTGTATTCTGAATGGTTACACTATTCGCATGCAGCTAGATTTAGGGTTCTGAGTTGGCTGTGCAGGATCTGATTGTTTTGTTGGGTCAGTAAATGAGGAATTTGAGGCAATGTCCAGGCTGGTCCTCGAGACAAGCTCCTTAGGATTGGGTACCAGTGCTGGCATGGCCAATCAGTATCATTTGTGGCTTCTCGTCTGACCTTTAGGAGCACCTTGGGGAGGAGAGGCAGTGGAGGGAAGGCATATACTGTAAGGTTGTTCCAACTGAATGACAAAGCATCCACTTTCCATGCTCGTTTGTGATACGTCCTTGTGCAGAATCTCTGAAGTTGGCAACTGTGAGCGGAAGCGAAAAGATCTATGTCTGGGCATCCCCATTTCCTTATGCTGAAAATTTGTAGATCTAGTTTTCACTCGTGAGGATCCATGAGGTTTCTGCTTAGTTCGTCTGCCAGAGCATTTGTTTTTCCTGGCAGGAATTGTGCTTGCAGGTGTACTTGGTAAGTCAATGCTGTGTTCCACAAAATCATGGCTTGTCTGCAGAGGGGGTAGGAATGTGCGCCCCCCTGCTTGTTTATGCATTACATAACTGTGGTGTTGTCCGTCTATCAGCAGCTGTCATGGATGAAGTAGGTCCTTGAAGGCTGTCAGGCCATTTTGTACAGCTAGCATCTCTTTTTGATTGATGTGACGATGCCTTTGGCTTGGGGGCCATGTGCCCTGAATACATTTTCCTGCCATGCGGGCCCCCCAGGCATAATCTGATGCATCTGTTAGTGTTTGCCTGGCTGTGGGTAAAATTAATGGCTGTCCCTTGTTGTGGTGACAGGCCTGTGCCCACCATCGAAACTCCTGTTGCAGGCAGAGAATGAGTGGAATTAATGATTCCAGGCTGTGGCAATGTTGAGTCCAAACACTTTTTAGATACCATTGTAGTTTCTTCGTATGCAGTCTTGCATATGGAATTAGCAGAATGCAGGAGGCCATGTAGCACAGAGCCTGCAGAATTTTTCTTGCAGATAACTGGGTCTTTGTTGCCATGCTTTCGAAGTAAGAAGTCAGTTGCCTTTGTCTGGCGTGAGATAAGCCATCTGGGCAGTTGTATTTAAGCTTGCACCCATAAATATTATCTCTCGACAGGGTACTAGTTTTGATTTTTTTTGTTTACTGTGTACCCTAGGCAAATTAGTAATCTTTTTACAAACGCCAGATGCTTTAGTAGAATGTCTTTGGTCTCTCCTTGAATAAGGCAGTCGTCCAAGTAGGGATATATTTGAATTCCTCTGTCTGCAAAATGCAATTACTGGTGCCAGGCATTTTGTGAAGACCCAGGGCGCAGTAGATAAGCCAAAGGGCAGTGCAGAGAATTGGTAGTGCATTGAGCCAGCTATGAATCCGAGGTATCTTCTGCAAGATTGTCCGATTGGGACATGCAGGTATGCCTCTGAGGTCCAAAGTTACAAGCCAAGCCTTCTTGCCCAGCATGGGCAGAAGCTGCTGCAGAGTCAACATTTTGAATTTCGGAACGTCCAGAAAAGTATTTAGAATAGACAGGTCCAGAACTGGTCTCCATGCTTTGTCCTTTCTTGGTACTAAGAAAAGTCTTGAGTAAAATCTTTGTCCCTGCTCCTGTTGTGGCACTGGCTGAATAGCCCTCATGTCAATGAGAGATTAAACTTGTTTTTCTGCCTCTGCCCATTGATTGTGTGGCAGGTCTGGCATACCTTTTTGCCTTTGGAAGGGTGTGAAAGTGGAACCTGTAGCCCTGACAGACTATTTAAGACCCATTTGTCCTGGGTGATCATGTGCCAATTTTGTGAAAAAAGTGCTAGCGTTCCCCCCAAAGGTGCTGCCAAAAGATAAATGCTTGGCATTGGCAGAGGGAAGTCATTGGGACCGTTTCCTATATGGCTGTGATTTGTCTTCTCCGCTTTTAGAGGTAGAAGCACCCCATTGTTTGGGCCTGTATGAGCCCTGGGGCTGTTGTCTGCCTCTAGGGCGTCTGTATCTGCCTCTTTGTGGCCTGTCTGACACGGGAAAGGACCAATTCTTAGGCGGCCACTTCCTGCTAAATCTGGGTGGCTGTACCTGTAAGAAATCCTTTACTGTCTGCATAGATTTAGCTTTATCCTCCATTTTCTTCAACACCTCTTCTGCCTTAACACCAAACAAAGTATCATGCTGTAATGGAGCATCCAATAATTTTGCTTTAACATGATCAGGCAGAGTCTGTTCCTTTAACCAAGCATGCCTTCTAATGACAGAACCTGTTACAGCGGCCCTGCGAGAGGCATCCAGTGAATCATAACCACATTGCAAAGTATGTTTTCCCACTTGCTCAGCTGCATGCAATAAATCCTGCATTTCCTTGTTCTCAGAACAATCAGAATTTGTCAACATTTTTCTGTTTTAGCAGAGAAAAGTACAGTTTTGTACCTACCATAAATGTAGATGTTCGAGTGCTAATACAGTTGCAGTCATTACAGATGGGTTCTCCTGCCGTCAGGCGGGTCCTCGGTCGGCCGAATTCCAAAGTCTAGGTCCGGCGTCGGTTGTCGTCACTTCTTCCCAGACGTCAGTGTGACAGGGGTATAAAAGAACCAGCCGACGCCATTTTCTTTAGTTTTTCTTGCCCCAGATGTCAGGTGCCCCCAGAAGGAAGGCAATATATATATATATAATTATGTAATAATGCAATACAAATTAATCAAAAAACAGTAGTTGCAAGCAAATACACCATAAAAAGAATACCCCTAGAGGGGAAGGAGGGAGGGAAACCTGGACTGCAGCTGTATTAGCACTCGAACATCTACATTTATGGTAGGTACAAAACTACTATGTTCATCGTGCATACAGCTGCAGTCATTACAGATGGGTAGAATCCCAAAGCTAAGAAAGGGGTGGTAGGCACTAGGTGGAACTAGGAGGAGCCAAAATGCCCTGCAAGACTGCAGTGGCAAAACCTGCTCTGGATTTGGAGTATAATGGTAGGTTGTAGTGCTTGGAGAAGGTATGCACAGAACTCCAAGTGGCTGCTTCCAAAATATCCTTGGTAGGAACTCCTCTGAGGAAGGCTGCAGACGTGGCTGTGGCCCTGGTGGAATGAGTTCTAATGCCTGTAGGTACAGTTTTGCCATGAAAGAAATAGCAAAAGCGTATGCAGTGGGCTATCCATTTTGAGATTGTCTGTTTGGAAATTGGCTTTCCTTGAGCTCCTACCGCATAGGCCACAAAGAGCTGTTCTGATTTTCTGAAAGGTTTTGTTCTGTCCAAATAATAACGCAGTTGCCTGTGGATGTCCAAGGAATGTAGTAATCTCTCCCCTTTGTTTTGAGGATTAGGAGAAAAAGTAGGTAAATGTATGGCCTGATTTAAAGCTACCCTGGATACCACTTTAGGCATAAAGGACGGGTTGGTTCGTAAGGAAACTCTGTCCTGATGGAAGATGATAAAAGGCTGGACCGCCATGAGAGCCTGTAGTTCTGAAACTCTATGAGCTGAAGTGATAGCCAGAAGGAAAGCTGTTTTCCAGGACAAATACTGCAAATCTGATGAGGCAGCTGGCTCAAAAGGATACAAAGTCAGTTTTTCCAGAATGAAATTAAGATCCCAAGCAGGTATTGGTTGTTTCCTTGGAGGTCTTAAATTCTTAGCCCCTCTGAGGAACTGTCTTAATAGAGGGTGAGAGAATAAAGGTGGATTAGTGTTGTATTCTGCAGAAATGGCTGAGGCATGGATTTTGATGGAGGAGAATGAAAGTCCACTGCTTAGCAGTTCAGCCAAATATTGTAGTATTTGAGGTAAATTCAGTTTTCCAGGGTTCTGGCCCTTTTTCTCATTCCAGACACAAACGTTTCCATTTTGCGGAGTAAGCTTTTCTAGTTGATGGCCTTCTGGCCTCCAAAATGACATCCTGCACCTCCTTGGAGAGTAGGGCCTGCTGTGATGCTAAGGAATCTTCCATGCGGCTAGATTGAGTGTTTTTAGCTGACTGTGAAGAGTTTTGTAGCTGTGCCGAGTCATTAGAGGCAGGGTCCATGGTGGGGAATGCGTCAGGCTCCTCAGGAGTGGGTACCAGTGTTGCCTTGGCCAGTCCGGAGCAATGAGGATCATCTTTGGTCTGTCTGCTCTGGTCTTCAAAAGGACTTTGGGCAGCAGAGGAAGAGGCGGGAAGGCATAAACTGCCACTGATGTCCAACTGAAAGAGAGAGCGTCCACTCTCCAGGCCTTTGGATGAAAGATCCTTGAGCAGAATATTGTCAATTGATGATTTTTGTGGGAGGCAAAGAGATCTATGTCTGGCCTTCCCCATTCTTGGATTATTTCTGTAAAAACTTTTGGATGCAACTTCCATTCGTGTGGATCTGTCATATTCCTGCTTAGGTTGTCTGCCAGCGTGTTTTCCTTGCCTGGCAAGTACTGTGCTTGTAGTTCCATTTGTAAGTCCATGGCCATGTTCCAAAGTGACATGGCCAGTCTGCATAGGGGATAAGAATGTGTTCCTCCCTGCTTGTTTATGTACCACATTAACTGTGGTGTTGTCCGTTCTTATCAATAATTGACCTGGTTGTAGAAGGTCCTCGAAAGCTATAATAGCATTTATTACTGCTAGCATTTCTTTTTGATTGATGTGAAGGTGCTTTTCTTTTTGGGACCATTTGCCCTGAATGCACCGGTCTGTCACGTGCGCCCCCCAGGCGTAGTCCGAGGCATCTGTTGTGATGACTTGATTTGCTTGAGGCTTGCTGAATGGAAGACCTGTGTTTGTTTGACATGCTTGAGCCCACCACAGAAATTCCTTTTGCAGACATGGAATTAGTGGTATTATTGTTTCCAAACTGTGGCTGTGTTGAGACCATACGTTTTTTAGGTACCATTGTAGTTTTCTCATATGCAGCTTTGCACATGGGATTAGTAGGATGCAAGATGCCATGAATCCCAGAGCCTGCAGGATTTTCCTTGCAGTCAGCCTGGTGCAATTTGCCAGTGTTCTGAAATATTGAATTAGTTGCCCCTGCTTCTCTGGCGTGAGGTAGGCCATCTGGGTGTTTGTGTCCAAATTGGCACCCAGGAAAATTATCTTCAGAGAGGGTATTAGCCTTGATTTCTCTTTGTTGACTGTGTATCCCAGAGAGTTTAATAGCATTTTTACATAAGCCAGATGTTTCAGAAGAATGTGCTTGCTGTCCGCTTGGATCAGGCAGTCGTCCAAATAAGGGTATATTTGTATCCCTTGAAGTCTGCAGTAGGCAATTACTGATGCCAGGCATTTCGTGAATACTCTGGGCGCAGTAGATAAGCCAAAGGGCAATGCAGAGAATTGATAATGGGTTGAACCTGCAAGAAATCTGAGGTATCTTCTGCAATTTTGTCTTATTGGGACATGCAGGTATGCCTTCTTGAGGTCCTCCTTGCCCAGCATGGGAAGAAGTTGCTGTAGAGTGAGCATCTTGAATTTTGGTACGAGTAGGAATGCGTTTAGGATGGAAAGATCCAAAATACGTCTCCAATCTTTTCCCTTCCTTGGCACCAGGAATAGCCTGGAATAAAAACCTTGACCTTGTTCGTGTGTAGGTACCTCTTGAATAGCTTTCATGTTTATAAGATCTGAAATTTGCTTTTGTGCCTCTGCCCTTTGTGTGGCAGGTTTGGCATGCCTCTCATTTTTGGAAGGGTATGAAAATGGAATTTGTAGCCTCTGTTTATAATGTCCAGGATCCATTTGTCCTTTGTGACAACATGCCAATTTTTTGAGAATAGTGCCAGCTTTCCTCCCAAGGGGGCTGCCATTTGAGACCTGGTTGGCATGCAAAGGGGAAAGTCATTGGGTTTGCTTTCTGAAAGATTGCGAGTTGTCCTCGCCACCTCTTTGTGTAAGAGCTTGCCATTGTCTGCCTCTGTACGATCCTTGTGATTGTCCTCTGCCCCTCGGGCGCCTGTATCTGCCTCTTTGGGGTCTGTCTGTGGCAGGAAAGGACCAGTTCTTGGAAGGCCAATTTCTACTAAAATGTGGGGGTTGAACATGCAAAAATTCTTCCACAGTTTGCATTGATTTAGCCTTTTCCTCCATTTTCCGTAATACTTCCTCAGCATTTGCCCCAAATAGTACATCCTTTTGAAGAGGGGCTTCTAGTAATTTAGCTTTGACATGATCAGGCAAGGCTTGTTCCTTGAGCCAGGCATGGCTACGTATGACTGAGCCTGTAACAGCAGCTCTACATGAGGCCTCTAGAGCATCAAAACCACATTGTAAGGTATGCTTACCCACTTGTTCTGCACTATGCATCAAATCCTGCAACTCCTTCAAGTCTGGTTGTTCAGGTTGTGACATTTTGCTTTTCAATTGTGATAACAAAAACTGTTGGTATTTTAGCATATGGAACTGACAGTTTAAGGCCCTCATGGTTAAGGTAGCCGAGGTATATACCTTTTTTCCCCACCTTTCTAAGGATCTGGAATCTCTCTCGGAAGGCAATGGATTTTTGGCAATGGAGGCCTCAACTCCCTTGGGCCCCTGTGAGATGGTTTCTAGGTCAGCAGCATGGCTTTTGTATAGAAATTGGTGTGAGTCAGGAACCCTGTAGTACCTGTCAGGCTTAACTGGAGCTGGAGGTAAAGAGTCCGAGTTAAGGCTGGCCTCAGAGTAAACATCATCTAGGATGTCCAAGACAGGAGGTATAGCCAGAGGCCTGTGCTGGGGTAACAAAAGAAATTCCCTGAGCCTTTTCTTGGAATCTGAATAATCCTGGCCTTCCCAGTGGAAGTGTTCCCTTAAGGTATGCAAAGTTTCCCCAAATGAGTAATCCTCAGGGGGGGATACAGAAGGAACAGACTCCTCAGCATCAGAGTCTTCAAAAGGGGAGTAAGACTGTTCCTGATCATCAGAGTGTTCTGAAATAATGGAGCCCTGATCAGAGGAAGGGGAATCTTCCTCCACTCTGGACCTTTTGTCTGGAGGTGGCTGAGAACCTCTGATTAGAGTAATTAAATCCTCAGCCATTTTAAGCATCTGTTTCTTAGGCATGGGGCCTGGAGATGGGCCCTGTGTAGCTGGTCTCTTAGGGTGCATGGTTGCTTTAGACTTGGTGAAAGCCTTGATGGAGAAAGAAGAGGAAGGTCTGAAGACACCTTGAGTGGAGGTGGACCTGTCCACATTCTGTGTTTCAACGCCAAGAGTGTCTTCGGTATCTGTAGTCTGGGTGTGGGCCGAGGAGCCTGCGACCTCGGGTACTGGAGACACCGCCAAAGATGTGTCGTCGGTAATCAGGGGCTGCGTAGGCACCTCGCTGAGAACCGGACCGCGTGTAGTCGGCTTTGGCGTGTCGGTGGAGGCCGCGGACCTAGAGTGTCGGTCCTTGTCTCTGCGTTTTTTAGACAAAACCGGAGTCGGAGTATCCGACGACATAGTATAGTTAAATGCTTTCCCAAAAAAATGCTGGACGAACTCCGCCCGATGCTTAGTGTGTTTGTTGAATTTACACAAAAACGACAGACCGAGACGTCGTGGTCTGGGCCTAAACAAGGTATACAGAGGGAATGGAAATCCTTATGCGGTATTTGCTTCCCACAAGAAATACAATTATTAACTTTGTCTGACATCGGTCTGAGGCAAGAAAAGTTTCCCCCAACAGGTTACTTGGCTTTTAAGAAGACTTCGGTTTCCAAATTTTTCGTAATCTCAGGAGCTGGCCGACCGGCACTTGCGAACTGCTTCTGCTTCGGGCACCGCGCAGCAAGAAAAACTGAAGAAAATGGCGTCGGCTGGTTCTTTTATACCCCTGTCGCACTGACGTCAGGGAAGAAGCGACAACAACCGACGCCGGACCTAGACTTTGGAATTCGGCCGACCGAGGACCCGCCTGACGGCAGGAGAACCCATCTGTAATGACTGCAGCTGTATGCACGATGAACATTTAAGTATTGCTGATATTTAAGCATATGAAACTGACAATTCAAAGCCCTTACAGCCAAGGTAGCAGAAGTGTAAACTTTTTTCCACCCATCTGTCCAGAGCCCTAGAATCGTTATCTGAGGGGACAGGTTTTTTTTGCAGTAGCAGCCTTGACCCCTTTGGGACCCTGAGAAATAGTTTCTGGGTCAGCAGCAGGGATTTTATATAGAATTTATGAGAATCTGGAACCCTGTAGTATCGTCTGGCTTAACAGGTGCAGGAGGTAGAGTCGGGAGACAGGCCGGACTCTGAAAATACATCTACAATGTCTAGAACAGGTGGAATAGCAAGAGGTCTGTGCTGAGGTAGTAAAAGAAAGTCTCTGAGCCTTTTCTTAGAATCTGAGTAATCTTGGCTCTCCCAGTGGAAATGCTCCCTCATGGTATGCAGGGTTTCACCAAAGGAATAATCCTCAGGAAGAGAAGCTGAAGGGATAGATTTTTCAGCATCAGAATCCTCATAGGGAGGAATAGAGTATCCCTGTTCTGAAGAGGAGTCAGCGGAAATGGAAACCTGATCAGAGGAATCATACTTCGTGTCTTGCCTAGGCCTATCAGGAGGGCGTGGGAACCCCTGATCAAAGTAATTAGGCCTTCGGCCATTTTGAGCATCTGTTTCTTAGGCATGGAAGTCTGTCCTGGAGAATGCTGTACTGGTTTCCTTGTCTTTAAAACTGTCGTAGTCTGTCTTGGATGCTGAAATTGGCTTGACAAAGCTGTGTAGGTCTGAAAACATCCTCAGAAGCAGATGCCTGCTCAGCGGCTCCGGACACATCTGAGGGATTAGTTTCCGAAGGCCCAATACCTTGAGTATCCAGAGGCCTAGTTGTCTCCACGTGGGAGTCGGAGGCGGCCTGTGGCTCTGAGGTAGCAGGTGTCAGGGGCTGCGAAAGCACCTCACTGAGGACCGGCGACTGGCCTAGAAGAGTCTTTGTCTGTTTTGGACCTCTGATGCCTGTCCTTTTCTTTTTCCTTGCGTTTTTTATGAACTCCGGTCATCGGCTGCTCCGACGGCATTATATAGTTAAACCTTCGGCCAAAATAATAAAAAGCAAAATCGTACCAACGCTTAATAGTGCATTGGTTAAATCTAGCACAAAACCAACAACTAGAGTCGTGGTCAGGGTCTAGGCAAGGAATACAGAAAGAATGAAAATCCTTATGAGGTATTTGCTTCCCACAAGAAATACAATTGTTAACTTTTTCCATCGGTCTGGAGCAAGAAAAAAAGTTTCCCCAACGGGTTACTTAGCTTTATAGAAGACTTCGGATCTGAAATTCAATTTCGAAAATCTCAGGAGTTGGCCGACCAGCACTTGCAAACTGCTTTTGCTTTGGGCACAGCACATGAAAGAAAGATTGAAGAAAATGGCATCGGCTGCATCTTTTATACACCTGGTGCACTGACATCAGGGAAGAGGCGACAGCAACTGCCATTGGACCAAGACTTGGGAATTCAGGCCGACTGCGGCTAGCCTGCCAGCAGGATAACCCAAGTGTAATGACTGCAACAGTGAAACACTACGAACATCTGATTTAAAGTGTAGGTATCTTCTGCAAGATTCCCTGATTGGAATGTGCAGGTATGCTTACTTTAAATCTAGTGTTGCAAACCAGGCATCTCTGCCTAGCATAGGAAGCAACTGGTGAAGAGTCAGCATCTTGAATGTTGGAATCACCAAAAAGGTGTTTAGAGTAGACAGGTCCAGGATAGAACTCCATGAATTGTCTTTTCTGGGTATCAGCAAAAATCTGGAGTAGAAACCTTGTCCCTTTTCCTCTTCTGGTACCAATTGAATAGCCCCTATGCTTAAGAGAGAGTACTTGCTTTTGGGCCACAGCCCACTGATTTGGAGGTAGATCCGGCCAACTGCTTGGAGTTGGTAATGTGTGGAAGTGAAATCTGTATCCTTGGGACACTATTTAAAACCCATTTGTCCTGGGTAATGAGTCCCCAGTTCTTTGCATGAAGTGCAATCTGTCTCCCCAAATGGGGCAATCAGTTTAGAAATGCTTGGAAGTTTTAAAAAGAAGTCATTAAGACAGTTTACCACAGGGGGACTTTTATTACTCACAGATTTGGAAGTGGAGGCCCCCCCACTGCTTAGTCCTGTACATCCCCTGGGACTGGAGCCTGGGTGCTCTGCTGGATCTGGGTTTGGACTGAAGGTCTGGAAGAGGCAGGAAAGGACCAATTCTTCGAAGGCCAATGCCTACTAAATCTTGGAGATTGTACTTCTAAGCAAATCTTTAACAGTTTGCATAGATTTAGCTGTTTCCTCTATCTTTTTAAGAACAACTTCTGCATTGTTGCCAAACAAGCAGTCCCGATTTAAAGAAGCATCCAGTAATTTGGCTTTAACATGATCTGGCGAGGATTGTTCCTTAAGCCAAGCATGCCTTCTAAATACAGACCCAGTTACAGCAGCCCTGCAAGATGCATCTAATGAATCAAAACCACATTGCAACGCATGTTTACCAACTTGTTCAGCAGAAAGCATTAAATCCTGTAAATCCTTATTTTCAGCACAATCAGGAATCAACATCATTTTTTGTTTAAGCAATCCAATAACATGCTGCTGATACTTTAACATATGAAACTGGCAATTCAAGGCCCTAATGGCCAAAGTTGCAGAAGTGTACACCTTCTTACCCAATCTATCCAGTGCCCTGGAGTCTATCAGAGGGGGTAGGATTTTTGGCAGTAGTAGCTTTAATGCCCTTGGGTCCCTGTGAAATGGTTTCAGGATCCACAGTAGGATTTTTGAAAAGGAACATGTGAGAGAATCAGGAACCCTGTAATAACCATCAGGTTTTCTGGGAGCAGGAGGTAGAGAGTCAGGGGTCATGCTAGATTCTGAAAAGGCATCATCAACAATATCCAGTACAGGAGGTATAGCTAAAGGCCTGTGCTGGGGCAGGAGTAAGAAATCCCTAAGCCTCTTTTTAGAATCAGAGAAATCCTGACTTTTCCAATGAAAATGCTCCATGAGAGTATGCAAGGTTTCAAAAGAGAAATCCTCTTTGGGGGGGGGGGGGGGGGCAGAGGGAATAGAGTCTTCAGCATTAGAATCCTCATAGGTAGATAAGGGTAAATCCTGGTCATCAGAGGAAACAAATTTCAGAATCCTGGTCAGAAGTATCACAAGCAAACTCAGCCCTAGGTCTCTTAGAGGGGGAAGGTTGGCTTCCCCTGATTAAAGTAATAAGGTCTTCAGTCATTCTTATCTTTTGTTTTTTAGGCACAGAGGCCTGACCATGTGGTCTGGGCATCAGTTTTCTAGGCATGGTTCAAGTTTTAGGCCTTAAAGAAGATGGCGGTTTAATATGCAAGTCAGTAGGGCCTGAATACACCCTCAGAAGCCGGTGTCTGCACAGCGGCTCCAGACCCATCCAAGGTAGAGACATCCGCAGGTTCCACAGCTGAAGCATATCGCTGCATACCAGACTCCGAATGGGTCTCAGTACAGGCCTGCGAATCTGAAGTAGTGGGTATCACGGGCTGTGAAAGCGCCTCACTGAGTACCGGCGAACTGGCTTAGAAGAAGCGTAGTCAGCAACTTTGGACCTAGGCGGCTTGTCTGTCTTTATCTTTGCGTTTTTTCAGAATGGTCGGTAGTCTGATGGCTTACCGAAGACATATCAGGATAATTGAACAGAGCACCAACATATGTAGAAGCGCAAATATATAGACGATGGATAGTTTGTGGTTTAAATAAGGCACAAAAGTGACAGTGAGGTACGTTGTGGTCAGGGCAGAGGCAAGGAATACAGTACAAATGAAAATCTTTGAGGTATTTGCTTTCCACAAGAAATGCAATTATTTACTTTTACTGACATCAGTTTAGAGCAAGAAAAAAAGTTTCCCCAATGGGGTACTTAGCTTTTAATTGAAGACTTTGGTTCTAAAACTTGAAAACGAAAACTTCAGGAGTTGGCCGACAGGCACGAACTGCTTCTGCTTTGGACACCGCACGGCAAGAAAGACTGATGTAATGACGTCGGCTGCATGTTCTATATCCC
Organism: Protopterus annectens; assembly: GCF_019279795.1. NCBI lineage: Eukaryota > Metazoa > Chordata > Ceratodontiformes > Protopteridae > Protopterus > Protopterus annectens. Next base: position 139,746,119 of record NC_056742.1, on the reverse strand, counting down.
CGACGACTTGACATCATGGAAGAAGAGAGAGCAACTGACGTTGGACCCAAGACTTTGTTAATCAGGCCAACTGAGGGCTACTGCAAGCAGATAACCCAAATGTGATGACTGCAACAGTGAAGCACAAAGAACATCTGTACTATGTTCTTCGTGTTTCACTGTTGCAGTCATTACATTTGGGTTGATTCCCAAAGCTAAGGAAGGGAGGAGGAAGTTAGAGAGCATTAGGGCCAGCTATTAAGCCCTGCAAAACTGCAGTGGCAAAACCAGCTATGGATTTAGAAAAAATAGGCATTTGGTAATGCTTGGTGACTGTATGTACAGAGCTCCAGGTACCAGCTTCTAGGATGTCCCTTGTAGGGACTCCTCTGACTCCTCCGAGAAAGGCTGTAGAGGTAGATGCAGCCTTGGTTGAATGTGGTCTAATCCCCTGTGGGGTAGGTTTTCCATGGTGCTTATAGCAGAAATTAATGCAATGGGCTATCTATTTAGAAACTGTTTGCTTTGAAATGGCCTTCCCTCTGCCCCTGCAGCAAAGCCAACAAGTAGCTGTTCAGATTGTCCCGTCCAAATAAAATCTAAGTTTTCTGTGCACGTCCAAAGAATGCAGTATTCTTTCTCGTTTGTTTTGTGGATTCTGGAAAAAGGTAGGCAAATTAATGGATTGATTTAGGGCCACAATAGACACCACCTTGAGCATAAAGGAAGGACTGGTCCTGAGGGAAACCCTGTCTGCATGAAAGATAATGAAGGGCTCCACTGCTATGAGGGCCTGTAATTCAGACACTCTTCTTGCTGAAGTGATGGCTAGAAGGAAGGCTGTTTTCCAAGAAAGGAATTTCTACTCTGCAGTTGCAGCTGGTTCAAATGGAGGGAGAGTGAGCTTCTCCAATACAAAGTTAAAGGTCCCAGGCTAGAGTAGGGGCTCGCCTGGGGGGGGGGGGATCAAATTTTTAGCCCCTCTGAGGAATTACTTTAAAAGGGGGTGAGAGAAGAGGGGTGGTTCACTATTATAATGTGCTGAAATGGCAGAGGCATGAATTTTAATTGACAAGAAGGATAGGTCCTTGTGGAGCATTTCTGTTAACTACTTAAGAATATGAAGTAAGCTGGGCACCGTAGTGCCCATCCCCCGAGTTTGGCTCCAGGAACAGTATCTTTTCCACTTTTCAGCATAGGATTTTCTAGTACTAGGTCTCCTTGCTTCCAGAATGACATCTAGCACCTGCTTACTGAGGGATACTATTGGAGAGCTCAAGGAATTAGCCAGGCTGCAAGGTTCAGGGTTTGAAGCGGAGGGTGTAGAATCTGGCCCGCCTGCTGGGACAGCAGGGAAGGTGTCTGAGGTAGGTGCCATGGATCCAGCAGTATCATACTGCGCAAGAGGGGGTACCAGTGCTGGCGAGGCCAGTCTGGTGTAATCAGTATTGTCCTTGGTTTGTCCCATTTGATCTTTAGCAGAACCTTCGAGAGGAAAGGCAGAGGGGGAAAAGGCATAAACTGAGAGGCTTTCCCAGGTAAAGGACAGGGCATCCACTTTCCAAGATTGACTGTGGGGAGTCCTTGTGCAGAATTTGTCCAATTGGTAGTTCTGAGGGGAGGCAAACAGGTCTATCTCTGGAGTCCCTCATTTGTTCAAGTTGTTGAACATTTTTGGTTCCAGTTTCCATCCGTGTGGTCCATGAGATTTCTGCTTAGGTCTTCTGCCAGTGAATTTAGCTTGCCTGGCAGGAACTGAGCCTGTAAGTGCACTTGGTAGCTCAAGGCCATTTTCCACAGAGCCATGGCTAGTCTGCAGAGAGGGTACGATTGGATTCCCCCCTGCTTGTTTATGTACCACATAACTGTGGTGTTGTCTGTCTTTACCAATAATTGTCCTGGAAGGATGTGGTCTTTGAAGGCAGTCGGGCAATTCTGTACAGCTAACATTTCTTTTTGGTGGATATGCAGGTGCATCTGACACTGGTCCCATTTGCCCTGAATGGACCGCCCTGCCAAGTGAGCCCCACATGCATAGTCTGATGCGTCTGTAGTCAGGGTTTGGGCGGCAGGGGTAGATTGAAAGGGAGCCCCTTGTTGAGGTGGCAGGCCTCTGCCCACCAAAGGAACTCTGTCTTTATACAAGGAATATAAATCATTGATTCCAGGTGCTGAGAATGTCGACACCATAGGCTTTTTAGATACCATTGTAGTTTCCTCATATGCAGTCTTGCATATGGAATTAGAATGCAAGAGGCCATGAACCCCAGGGCTTGCACGATTTTCCTTGCAGATAACTGGGTCTTTGTGGCCAGTAGTTTGAAGTAGGCCGTCAAATAAACTTGTCGCTCTTGCGTGAGGTAAGCCACCTGGGAAGTTGTGTTCAAGCTTGCTCTCAGGAATACAATTTGTTGGCAGGGTACTAGATGAGATTTCGTTTCATTTATGGTGTACCCCAGTGATGTTGGAAGTTTCTTTACAAATGACAGATGTTTTAATAGCATGTCCTGGCTTTCTGCCTGAATCAGACAATCGTCCAGGTATGGGTATATTTGAATATTTCTCTGCCTGCAAAATGTAATGTATGGAGCTAGGCACTTTGTGAATACCCTGGGCGCAATAGATAAGCGAAAGGGAAGTGCAGAGAACTGATAGTGCATGGAGCCTGCTCTGAAGTGTTGGTATTTCCTGCAAGATTCCCCTATTGGAATGTGCAGGTAAGCTTCAAGTCTAAGGTTGCCAACCAGGCATCTTTGCCTAGCATAGGAAGCGGCTGTTGAAGTGTTAGCATTTTGAATTTTGGGATTACCAAAAAGGTGTTTAGAATAGAGAGGTCCAGGATAGGACACCAGGAGCAGTCTTTTCTGGGTACCAGAAAATTTCTTTAGTAAAAACCTTGTCCCCTTTCTTCTGCTGGGACAGGTTGAATAGCCCTGATGCTTAAAGAGAGAGAGCCTGCTGCTGAGCCTCTGCCCACTGATTTGGGGGTAGGTCTGGCCAACTGTTTGGGGTTGGTAAGGTCTGGAAGTGGAATCTGTATTCTTGGAAAACTATGTTTAAAACCCATTTACCCTGGGTAATGAGTTGCCAGTTTTTTGCATGCAGGGCTATGTTTCCCCCTAAGGGAGCAGGCAGTTGGGCAGGGCTTGGCAGGGTTAAGGTCAAGTCATTGTGATATTTTTCCATAGGGGGGTGTCTTACTACTACCAGCTTTGGAAGTGGAAGCCCCCCACTGCTTAGGCCTGTGTGTAACTTGAGACTGTAGTCTAGGTGGTCTGCTGTTGCTGGGTTTGGTCTGAGGAGGCCTGGAAGAGACTGGAAAGGACCAGTTCTTAGAAGGCCAATGCCTACTAAATCTGGGAGGCTGTACTTGCAAGAAATCTTCAACAGTTTGCATGGATTTAGCTTTTTCCTCCATCTTTTTAAGAACTTCTTCTGCTTTGTTGCCAGACAGGCTGTCTTGGTTTAAGGGAGCATCCAGTAATTTAGCTTTAACATGATCTGTCAAGTTTTGCTCCTTAAGCCAAGCATGCCTAAGTACAGAGCCAGTGACAGCAGCCCTGCAAGATGCTTCTAAAGAGTCAAAACCACTTTGCAAAGTATGTTTACCAACTTGTTCAGCAGAATGCATTAAATCTTATAATTCTTTATGTTCAGCACAGTCAGGAATCATCATTTTCTGTTTAAGCAGTCCCATAATATGCTGCTGATACTTTAACATATGAAACTGGCAGTTTAAGGCCCTAATGGCCAAAGTAGCCAAAATGTATACCTTCTTACTCCATCTGTCCAAGGCCCTGGAATCTCTGTTTTTGGCAGTAGAAGCCTTAATGTCCTTTGGTCCTTGGGAAATGGTCTCTGGATTCACAGTAGGATTCTTGAAGAGGAAAGTACAGTTGTGTACGCTTACCATAAATGTAGATGTTGGAGTTTATTCACCGTTGCAATCATTACAATTGGGTTATCCTGCTAGCAGGCTGCCCTCAGTTGGCCTGAATTCCAAAGTCTTGGTCCAGCATCGGTTGCTGTCGCCTCTTCCCTGACGTCAGGGTGTCACAGGGGTATAAAAGATGCAGCCGACGCCATTTTCTTCATTTTTTCTTCATTTTTTCTTGCCCCAGATGTCAGGTGCCCTCAAATGGGTAGGCTAAAAATATGTTAATAAAACATGGATGCACCAAAGTATATTTTACCTTCATCTACAAGCAAATACACCACATAGGTTGTATAGATTAGAGAAGTACACATAAGTTTCAGCAAAAATAAGGGGGATGGCGGGTGGGTAACCTGGACTGCAACAGTGAATACACTCTAACATCTACATTTATGGTAATGTACACAACTGTACTATGTTCTTCGTATTTCACTGTTGCAGTCATTACAATTGGGATGAATCCCAAAGCTATGGTTGGGAGGCTGGAGCTAAATAGCATTAGGAGCGGCTATGAGGCCCTGCAGAACTGCAGTGGCAAAGCCTGCCCTGGATTTAGAGTAGAGTGGTAGATGATTGTGCTTTGTAAAGGTGTGCACTGAACTCCAGGTAGCAGCCTCTAAAATGTCTTTGGTTGGTACTCCCCTGAGGAAGGCTGCTGAAGTGGCTGCTGCTCTGGTTGAATGTGGCCTAATGCCCTTAGGCACTGGCTTGCCATGTTGTGAATAGCAGAAACGAATGCAGTGGCCTATCCACTTTGAAATAGTCTGCTTTGAGATGGCCTTTCCTTGTGGTCCTGCAGCATATGCCACTAGTAATTGCTCTGTCTTTCTGAAAACTTTGGTTCTGTCCAAGTAAAATTGAAGCAGTCTGTGTATGCCCAAAGAGTTCAGAATTCTTTCCCCCTTGTTCTGTGGATTTGGATAAAAGGTTGGGAGACGAATAGTTTGGTTAAGGGCCACACTGGACACTACCTTAGGCATAAATGTCGGGTCTATCCTCAGAGAAACCCTGTCTGGATAAAAAATGATAAAAGGTTCCACAGCCATGAGTGCCTATAGCTCTGAAACTCGTCTTGCAGAAGTTACTGCTAGGAGCAGAGTTGTTTTCCAAGATAAAAACTTTATAACAGCTGTAGCGGCTGGCTCAAAAGGAGGCAGGGTGAGTTTTTCCAAGATATAGTTGGTCCCATGCAGGTATTGGTGATCTCCTTGAAGGTCTTAGGTTTTTGGCTCCTTTGAGGTACTGCCTTAACAAGGGATGAGAAAAGATTGGTGGCTCTGTATTGTAATGAGCCGAAATGGCAGAGGCATGAATTTTAATTGATGAAAAGGATAGACCTTTGTCCAGCATCTTAGTTAAGTATTGCAAAATCTGAGGAATATTTGGTACAGCTGTGTCAATCCCTTGTGCCTGGTTCCAAGCACATAATCTTTTCCACTTTCCAGAATAAGATTTTCTAGTACTAGGCCTTCTGGCCTCCAAAATGACATCCATCACAGCTTTAGTGAGAGGTACATTTTGTATGACTACAGTATCCGCCATGCTGCCAGATTTAAGGTCTTGAGTTGGCTGTGCAAGACCAGACTGCTTTGTTAGGACAGTAGATGAGGTATTTGTGGTAAGGGCCAAGCCGGGCATTGAGACCAGTTCCTTACGACTGGATACCAGTACTGGCGGGGCCAGTCTGGGGCAATCAGTATCATCTTTGGCTTCTCTTGTCTGACCTTTAGGAGTACCTTGGGGAGGAGAGGCAAAAGGCATATACTGTTAAGTTTTTCCAGCTGAAAGACGGTGCCCACTTTCCATGCTTGCCTGTGATAAGTCCTTGTGCAGAATCTTTTTAGTTGGTAGTTGTGAGGAGAGGCAAATAGACCTATATCCGGGCATCCTCATTTCCTTGTTATCATGCTGAAGACTTGTGGATCCAATTTCCACTCATGGGGATCCATGATGTTTCTGCTTAGTTCGTCTGCCAAAGTATTTATCTTTCCTGGCAGGAATTGTGCCTGCAGATGTACTTGGTAAGTCAATGCTGTGTCCCACAAAGTCATGGCTAGTCTGCAAAGGGGGTAAGAATGAGGGCCTCCCTGCTTGTTTATATACCACATGACCGTGGTGTTGCCTGTCTATCAGTAGTCCCGGGTGAAGTAGGTCCTTGAAGGCTGCGGCAATGTTGAGTCCAAACACTTTTTAGGTACCACTGAAGTTTCCTCATATGCAGTCTTGCATATGGAATTAGTAGAATTCAGGATGCCATGAAGGCCAAAGCCTGCAGAATTTTTCCTGCAGACAACTCTGCCTTTGTTGCCAAAATTTTGAAATAGGTAGTCAAGTTGCCTTTGTCTGGCGTGAGATAAGCCATCTGGGCAGTTGTATGCAAGCTTGCACCCAGGAATATCATCTCTTTGAGAGGATACTAGTTTTGATTTCTTTTCGTTGACTGTGTACCCTAGGCATGTTAAAAATCTCTTTACAAACGCCAGATGCTGTAGCAGAATGTCCTTGTTCTCTGCTTGAATGAGGCAGTCGTCCAAGTAAGGACATATCTGTATTCCTCTCTGTGCAGAATGCAATTACTGGTGCCAGGCACTTTGTAAAGACCCTGGGCGCAGTAGATAAGCCAAAGGGCAGTGCAGAGAAATGGTAATGCATTGAGCCAGCTTTGAATCTGAGGTATCTTCTGCATGTTTGTCTGATTGGGACATGAAGATATGCCTCTTTTAGGTCTAAAGTCACAAGCCAAGCCTTCTTGCCCAGCATGGGCAGAAGCTGCTCTAGAGTCAACATTTTGAATTTTGGTATATCCAAGTATGTGTTTAGAACAGATAGGTCCAGTATTGGTCTCCAGGCCTTGTCCTTTCTTGGTACCAAGAACAGTCTTGAATAAAATCCTTGACCCTGCCCTTGCGCTGATACTTGTTTATGGCCCCCATGTCCAAGAGGGATGAGACTTGTTTTTGTGCCTCTGCCCATTGATTTTTTGGCAGGTTTGGCCAACCGTTTGCCCTTGGCAGGGTATGGAAGTGAAACTTGTAGCCTTGTGACACTGTCTAGGACCCATTTGTCCTGGGTTATTATGTGCTAATTTTGAGAAAAAAGTGCTAGTTTTCCCCCTAAAGGTGCTGCCAGAAGATAAGTGTTTGGCACAGGCAGGGGGAAGTCACTGGGACTGTTTCCTGTATGGCGGTGATTTGTCTTCTCCACTTTTGGAGGTAGAAGCACCCCATTGTTTAGACCTGTATGAACCTTGGGGCTGGGATCTGCCTCTAGGGCGTCTGGATCTGCCCCTTTGTGGCCTGACACTGGAAAGGACCAATTCTTTGTAGGCCAGTGTCTGCTAAATCTTGGAGGCTGTACCTGTAAGAAATCCTTGACCATTTGCATAGATTTAGCTTTGTCCTCCATTTTCTTTAACACCTCTTCTGCCTTAACACCAAACAAGGTATCATGCTGTAATGGAGCATCTAATAATTTTGCTTTGACATGATCAGGCAAATTTTGTTCCTTTAACCAAGCATGCCTCCTAATGGCAGAACCCATAACAGCGGCCCTGCAGGAGGCCCTCCAGAGAATAAAAAACACATTGCAAAGTATGCTTTCCAACCTGTTCAGCTGCATGTAATAAATCCTGCATTTCTTTGTTTTCTGCACATTCAAAATTTATCAACATTTTCTGTTTAAGCAGTGACATGATATAATGCTGATATTTGAGCATGTGAAACTGGCAATTTAAGGCCCTTATAGCCAAGGTAGCAGAGGTATAAATCATTTTTCCCCATCTGTCCAGTGCCCTAGAATCGCTGTCACAGGGAGTAGGGTTTGTTGCAGTGGAAGCCTTGATCCCTTTGGGACCCCGAGAGATAGTTTCTGGGTCTGCAGCAGGGTTTTTGAAGAGGAATTTATGAGAGTCAAGAACCCTGTAGTATCTGTCCGGCTTAACAGGAGCCAGAGGTAAGGAGTCAGGGGTCAGACTAGACTCTGAAAACACATCTACAATATCTAACACAGGTGGAATAGCTAGGGGCCTGTGTTGTGGTAGTAAAAGGAAATGTGAGCCTTTTCTTAGATTCTGAAAAATCTTTGCTTTCCCAGTGGAAATGCTCCCTTATGGTATGCAAGATTTCCCCAAAAGAGAAGTTCTCAGGAGGAGAGGCTGAAGGGATAGATTCTTCAGCATCAGAATCCTCATAGGGAGGAAATGAGTATTCCTGATCAGAAGAGGAATCAGATGAAATGGAAACCTGATCTGAAGATTCATAGTCTGTCTCTTGCCTAGGCCTTTTATCAGGAGGGGGATGGGAACCCCTGATCACAGTAATTAAGTCTCCAGCCATTTTCAGCATCTGTTTTTTTGGGCATGGAGGCCTGTCCATGAGGCTGTTGTACTTTGTTTGTCTTTAAAGGTGCTTTAGTCTTTGCCTTTAAAGCTGAAGTCATTTTAATGCATAATTGAGTAGATCTGAAAACACCCTCAAAAGCAGATGCCTGCTCAGCGGCTCCGGACCCATCTGAGGGAATGGTATCAGAGGGTCCAATACCTTGAGTTTCCAGTGGCCCAGTCGACTCCACATGGGAGTCTGTAGCGGCCTGCGGCTCAAAAGTAGCAGGCGTCAGGGACTGCGAAGGCACCTCACTGAGAACCGGCGACTGGCTTAGAAGAAGCCTCGTCGTCGGTTTTGGACCTCTGTTGCCTGTCCTTTTCTTTGCGTTTGTGAATTCCGGTAGTCGGATGGCTATCAGACGACATTGTATAATTAAATTTTCTGCCAAAATAGTGTAATGCAAAATCATACCGACTCTTTAGTGCGTTGGTTAAATCTAGCACAAAACAGACAACTAGCAACGTCGTGGTCAGGGCCTAGGCAAGGAATACAGTAAGAATGAAAGTCCTTATGAAGTATTTGCTTCCCACAAGAAATACAATCATTAACTTTTTCTGACATCGGACTGTAGCAAGAAAAATGTTTCCCCAATGGGGTACTTAGCTTTTAATGAAGACTTCGGATCTGAAATTCGAACACGAAAATCTCAGGAGTCGGCCGACTGGCACTTGCGAACTGCTTCTGCTTTGGGCACCGCGCGGCAAGAAAGACTGAAGAAAATGGCGTTGGCTGCATCTTTTATACCCCGATGCCCGGGAAGAGGTGACAGCAACCGACGCCGGACCAAGACTTTGGAATTCAGGCCAACTGAGGGCAGCCTGCCAGCAGAATAACCCAATTGTAATGACTGCAACAGTGAAATACGAATAACATCTTGTGAGAGTCAGGTACTCTAATACCAGTCAGGTTTTCTGGGAGCTGGAGGTAAAGTGTCTGGGGCCAGGCTAGATTCCAAGAAGGCATCATCTACAATGTCCAGAACAGGAAGGAGAGCTAAAGGCCTGGGATGGAGTCAGAGTAGTCCTGGCTTTCCCAACAGAAATGCTCCCTAAGAGTGTGCAGGGTTTCACCAAAAGAAGAGTCTTCTGGAGGGGAGGCAGAGGGAATGGAATCAGAATCCTCATAGGTAGATAAGGGCAAATCCTGCTAATCAGAAGAAACAGAAATTTCAGAATCCTGATCAGAAGAATCAGAAGGAAAATCAGTTCTAGGTCTTAGAGGGGGAAGGCTGACTTCCCCTAATTAAAGTAATAAGGTCTTCAGCCATTCTAATCATTTGCTTTTTAGGCATATGGCCCTGAACATGCCATTTGGACATCGGTTTTCTAGGTGTGGGTTGAGTTTTAGGCCTTGATGAAGACGATGGCATCGGTTTGAAATGCAAGTCTGTAGGCCTGAATACACCCTCAGGAACCGGTGCTTGCACAGTGGCTCTGGACCCATCCAAGGTAGAGACATCCGCAGGTTCCATAGTCGAAAAAGCATCTCACGGCATACCAGACACGAATGGGTCTCCATAGAGGCCTGTGAATCTGTAGTAGCAGGTATCAGGGGCTGCAAAAGCACCTCACTGAGTACCGGCGAACTGGTGACTTAGCTCAACAGAAGCGTCGTTGGCAGTTTTGGACCTATGCAGTCTCTCTGTCTTTATCTTTACGTTTTTCAGAATATCGGTATTCGGATGGCTTACCGAAGCCATTTCTAGATAGTTAACAGAGTACCAAAATAATTTGCTGCAAAAATAGACTGACGACGAATAGTTCGGGGGTTAAATAAAGAACAAAACCGACAGTGAGGGACGTCGTGGTCTGGGCCTAAGCAAGGAATGCAGTATGAATGAAAATCTTTATGAGGTATTTGCTTTCCACAGGTAAGACAATTGTTAACTTTTACTGACATCGGTTTAATAGCAAGTAAAAGGTTCCCCAACGGGGTACTTAGCTTTTTTTAAGACTTCGGTTCTGAAACTCAGAAATGAAAATTTCAGGAGTCAGCTGACAGGCACTTGCCAACTGCTTCTGCTTCGGGCACCGCGCGGCAAGAAAGACTGATTTAATGGCATCGGCCGCATGTTTTATATACCTGACATCATGGAAGAAGAGACAGCATCCGACGCAGGAATCCAGGACTCTGGTATTCAGGCCGGCTGAGGGCTACCTGCAGGCAGATAACCCAAATGTAATGACTACAACAGTAAAACACAAAGAACATCTTTGTTTATAAGTTGGGCAACAGCATAATTTCCTCACTACTGTAGACATGTGGTGGTGAAAGGCTGGATTACTATGCGTCTCCCTAAGTCCCCGACTACTGGGTCAACTAAGGGGTGCGTTGTCAATATGATAGTTACCAGGGATGGAGGACTTCCCAAAAGATACTATTATGCATTTCTTGGCATTTAGTTTTAGTCCATGGCTCTGACACTAGTTTGTCTGTGTCAGCTCCTCCTGGAGAACATTTGTCAGTGTGGGATTCAATGGAAGCTCCTAATTTGCAATCATCTGCAAATTTAGTCCGCCACAGACCACTGCATTGGCCTTAACTTCTGAGAAGTAAATGCCAAAAAAGAGCAGTCCAAGGACTGATCCCGGAGGGATTCCACTTGTGAATGGCCTTTTGTATAGGTGGATTCCCCAATTCTAACTTCCTGGGTCCATTAGTTGGCTAGCCACTAGATGACATACGAGTTTGTACCCAACTTCTTGAGTTTGTCAACAATGCCCAGGTGGGGTACTGTGTCAAATTCCTTGGCCAGTTAACAGTAGGCTGTGTAAACCATTTTTCCCTCATGCATTGCTTTGGTTACCTTCTTCAAAGAAGTCCACCACGCTGAGTAGGCATGATCTGCTTTTGATGAAACCAAACTGGGTTGGATGATCCAGTGTCTGGAGGTTTATTATAACTCTATTAATCATCTCCATGATAATTCTTTCCATGGCTTTACATACAAGACTAGTGAGACTTATGGGTTTGTAGTTTCTAGGGTCTGTAGATGGCCCACCTTTGTGCAGATGGATGACTGCTGCCTTTCTCCATTCATGAGGCAAAAAGCCTGGTTGGATGCTACAGTTAAATAGTAATTCCAGAGGCCCTGACAGGTCATGTTTCATGCTCTTTAGAAGGTATCCTGGGATATGGTCTGGGCCCATTGATGCAGTGCTCTTGGGTCTTAGAGAGAGCATTAAGGACCTGTTCCCTAGTGATAGAGGGGGAGTTACATTTGATGGCATTTCCTGAGGGAAGTTTGAGCGGGGACAGAAGGGTAAAGTTGGAGCTGAATTTATCAGCCAGGAAGTTTGCTATACTTTCTGAGTCAGTATAGCTGGCTCCATTTACAATAAGCTCTGCAGACAATTGTGTATTGCCTTTGAGGCTGCAGACATAGCTAAAGAATGCATTGTGGTTGTCCTTTGCCTGGGAGGCCAAATTACCTCAATTTTGGCTTTGGTAGACTTTATTTGCCCTCTGAGTTAAAGTTTGACGAGAGTGCTTTTATCCTGCTGGGTGCTGCACCTCCTAATTTTTGCCATGCTTTTCTTCCTTCTGTTATACGTATATTCATTTTGTGATTCCACCAGGGTGGCATGTTCATAGGTTCATACTAGGCTATCTGACCTAGGGCATTTATAAGCCTAGCCAGAATGTGTTTGGCTTTTGCCACCCATTTTAAATTTATTTTGCTATGCCCTTTTTCGAGGTTAGTATACTGTGCCTCTATCTAACAGTGACATAGAAGTGATACCCGGGGTAAACCTACGATCTCCCATCCACTCATCAAGATTCCTCTTGAAGAGAGTCAATGAGGGACTCTGCCTAACCTGCACTGGGATTTTATTTGAGAGAAGGGAGCCTCTGGGTTATGAATCTGTCCCTCCAGCATGTCCTATTTATTTCAGTGCTGAGGTTCAAGTCTCTCGATCGCGTAGCTCGATGTGATTTGGATTTTCTGAGGTGCAGCATGTCCATTAATTCCGGGTTGGACATGGCTTTATATGTCAGGCACAGATCTCCTCTGAACAGGCGGTATGCCACTGAGTAGAGCTGGAGTTTCTTTAACCGGGCAGCATATGGCATCTGTCTGAGCCCTTTGATCCTCTTGGTGAGGTATTTTTGGGGTCTTTCCAGTTGCTGCAGGTGTCTGGTAAGGTACATCCCAAAAGGGGCATTGTACTCAATTATGGGCCTGATGAGGGATGAGTAAAGAGGCACGATGACCTCCCCTGATCTAGATGTGAATCCCTTCATGATTAGGTGGGCTATATAAAATGTTTTTCTAACCACTTTGGCCACGTGGTTGTCAAATGAGAGTTTGCTATCAACTTGGGTTCCCAGGTCCCTAATTACTTCTTCTGTACTTAATGGATTTCCACCTATGTGGTAATTTGTGGGCACTTTGTTTTTGCCAAAGGGGATGACTATACACTTTTTGGCATTTAGCTTGAGGCCATGGCTCTGGCACCAGTTGTCTGTTTCTATGAGGCCCTTTTGGAGGATGCTTGTGTCGGCTGGAGAGTCGATTATGGCACCCAGTTTGCAGTCATCTGCGAACTTGGTCAGCCACAGTCCTTCCGTGTTGGCCTGTACCTCCGAGAAATATATACCGAACAAGAGAGGTCCCAGGACTGAGCCTTGTGGGACACCACTTGTAACTGGTTTGGAGTCTGACATGGCTCCAGCACTTCTAACCATGTGGGTTCTGTCCTTGAGCCAGTTTGCAATCCATCTAGTGACATAGGAGTTTATATTTAAGCTGGTGAGCTTATCTATAATGCCAGAGTGGGGTATTGTATCGAAGGCTTTTGCGAGGTCCAGGTAGGCTGTGTGGGACCGGACCACCTTCCCCTCGTCAATGGCCTTGGTGACTGTTTCAAAGAAATCAACCAGGTTTAAGAGGCAGGATCTGCCCTTAAAGCCGAACTGGGTAGGATCCAGTGTTTGTAGGTCCCCAATATCTTTATTTATGAGGTCCATGATGATCCTTTCCACAGCTTTGCAGACCAAGCTAGTCAGGCTTATGGGGCGATAGTTTCCAGGATCCGTTGAGGCACCACCTTTATGGAGAGGGGCCACTGTTGCTGTACGCCACTCTTTGGGCACATATCCTGTGGTAAGGCTGAGATTGAACAGTAGTTTTATGTTTGGGTTTAGCTCTTCTTTGAGTTCATGTAGGGCGCAGCCGGGACACCATCTGGTCCCATTGATGCTGTGTTTTTGCTTTGGAGAGGCGGCTCTTACCTGAGCATCTGAGATGTCAGGGGCAGCACTCTGCTGGGATAGATATTTGCCCTTTTGGTGGGAGTTTGCGCTGAACCTGTCAGCTAGGATGTTGGCAATGTGAGGGTTTGGTGTATTTTGTCATTTTGGACTAATTCTGAGCATATCTGGGAATTACCACCCAGGTTCCTAACATAACTAAAGAAAGCCTTGTGATTATCCTTAGTGTCCTGTGCAATTTTTCTCGAAGCTGGCCTTAGACAATTTTATGTGCCCGTAGTTTTTTGCTAATACTGATCAGTGATGCCTTCCCTTTTTGGGATTTTGCTTTATCATTTAGTAGCTTCCTCCTTCTATTGTATAGTTTGTTTATGGCTGGGGTCCACCAGACAGGACGTCTGCCTTTGGAGGCTTGGGTCTTGGTTTTATTTGGGATCGCATGATCCATGCATTCCTGAAGGTGTTCATAGAATGCGTTTATAAAGGATTCTGCGGTCTGGGCTGTATTTTCCACAGGCCGGGGCTTTGAAGGATTCCACCTCAGTTTTGAGGAGTGTAAAATTTGCTTTAGAAGTTTTTCACTGTGGTTTTCTGGGCAGGGGCTGGGGTCGGGATGTGAATATCCAGTGAGATTAGTTTATGGTCTGATCTTACCAGTGAGGGATACACTTCTGGTCTGGAGCATAGAGTCCCCATGTTGGTGATGATCAGGTCCAGTATGTTTTCCCCTCTTGTGGGAGTGGTAACAAGTTGTTCCATAGCATTTGAGTTTATAAATTCTAGGAACCTTTGGGCTAGGGTGTTGGAGCTAGAGTAATGCTCCCAGTCTATGTTTGGGTAGTTGAAGTCGCCCAATATAATGGTGTTTGGAGACACCTTCATATTTTCCAGTGTTCTCAGGAAGGCCGAGTGGGGTTCCTGGGTTTGGGAGGGTGGTCTGTAGCAGGCTATAAACTGGAAGGCAGTTTTACCCACTGTTAGTTGCACATGGATAGTCTCTGATGCTTCGTGCTTTGCCACCAACCTGGAGGTGTGGGTATCTTTGATGAATATCGATACTCCCCCTCCTTTTGTGGTTCAGTCAAGTTTTGGGGCTGAAAAGCATGGTATTAGGTATAACCTGGTAGTGCTGGGGTGCTCTCGGGAGCCCTGAACCAGGTTTCTGTTACTGCACAGATATCGATGTTCTCCATGCTAAGGAGAGTTTGAGTCGTGCATCTTGAGGTTTAAACTTCTGGCGTTGAGTAGCATTACTCTTAGTTTCTTATCCCTTGTGATACCTATGGAGGTGGGTTTGTCTTTTGAGCCTTGCCTAAAAAAGGCACTATGGGGTAGCAAGAGCCTTTGCCAATATCCAAAGCCCAGGCGTGACAGGTGCAAGCCGTCCCTAGCGAAGCATCGTGGCTTGTCGAGCATATCATCCCAAGCTGACAGGCATTGGATCCCCTTTGAATGACACCAGTACTTAAGCCAATTGTTGAAATTGATCATCTTGTCTTCATATTGTGGCATCATTCTTGGTCAGGGTAAGATGCTACTCAAGGTCAGGGTCATAACGGCCTGGGCTACATGCTCAGAGAGCTCCTT
This sequence comes from Protopterus annectens, assembly GCF_019279795.1. NCBI lineage: Eukaryota > Metazoa > Chordata > Ceratodontiformes > Protopteridae > Protopterus > Protopterus annectens. The sequence continues at coordinate 139,731,023 of NC_056742.1, read as the reverse complement.
TAGGTCTCTTTTCATGTAGTCCAGGGAGGTACGTCTCAGGTCATTCACACCAGCATGGACAATGACTGAGTCATATTTGTACTTGCCTTGGAGTGACCTGAGTGCTTGTGTTATGTGGCGGATCCTAGCACCCGACAGGCTGCTCACCGTGACCCTCTCCTTGTTCAGCCTGGTGAGCGGGACGTCAGTGTGCCTGACGATAAGTGTATCAGGTGTGTTGTTTAGTCTTAAGGGCTGTGACTGTTTGGCACACTGGCTTTGTGAGATGTGTTGCACGTGTTTTGTTTTGGGGTAGCGGCTGCTTGGGTGTCTGCTTTGGAGGTCTCTGCTGCTTAGCAGATCTTTATTTAGAGCCTCCGAGTATGTTTTTGTGTGATTATGTGTTTGGTTTGCTGTCGTGGTAGGTCTATGTGAGACTGGAATTGTAGTGAGTATGGTTTCCTTCTCCTCCTGACTGGTTATGCCAGTACTGAGTTGAGAGAGCTTAGCCTCCAGTTTGGCTATATGGTTGCATCTCTCACATGTATTGGAATTTGTTGGGAGGAGGAGAGGGTTGTCTGTGTACATGAGGCAGTTGTAACATTGCCTCAAGATTCCCAGATTCACCAACTGGACCGGAGAGGAGATTGACAACTGACCTTTGGACATGCTAGAATAACATTGGGAATTCCTTAATAATTGAAAACCAGGGCCAGTGGGGAGTGGAGGTGTAGTGCTTTTAATTTTTAGTGCTGACTTATATAATTGCTTTAGTGAGCAAGTGCCAGGTAACTTAAGTGCAATGTGTTACAGGTAACTTAAATGCATAAACGACAAACAGTAACTTTCTTTCAAGTGAAACAAGGAAATAAGTACAGTAAGCAATGCAGATATCACTAGTGAGCCACAGAAGCGCTGAGAAGCCACGTATTAGGTGGAATTAGCGTTCCAGGGAAATAAGCAAACAAACAACAAGCATATATTCAGCAGGCCTGGATCTAGTCTATGCTACAGCAAACAAGGTGTACCAATTTCAGTAAGATACAGTTCAAATATTCAGGCACTATAAACCTTTAACCAGAAATTCCCAGCTCAGAAGGGCAGAGTCCAGCCTCTTCTCCCACAAGAGTGCAGACCACAAACCTTCTTAATGTAAAATAACTCGCCTGAAGCCCAAGTGCCTAAACAAGAACTAATACACTTTAAGAATAACAGACACTGGGCTCTCAATCAGCAGTTCCCAACTTAGAAGGATGAAAGCTACCTGTCCTGCCACCACAGTGCATGCCACAAACCTTCCTAATGTAAAACAACTGGTCTGAAGCCCAAGTGCTTAATCCAAAAGACTTAGAATGACAGCTAAACTTTAATCAAGTTACTACCAAGCAGTAATAAATACAATTGAATACTTTAGAGAATGCCTGGATTAGTGCTCAAGTTACACAAACAAAGCTAGATCCAGCAGGCCCGAATCCAGTCTATGCCACAGCAAACAAGGCGCACCAACTTCAGTAAGAAGCAGTTCAGATATGCACGCACTATAAGCCTTCAATCAGAAATTCCCAGCTCAGAAGGGCAGAGTCCAGCCTCTCCTCCCACAAGAGTGCAGACCACGAACCCTCTTAATGTAAAATAACTGGCCTGAAAGCCTAAGTGCTTAAACCAGAATTAATACACTTTTAGAATAACAGACACTGAGTCCTCAATCAGCAGTTCCCAACCTAGAAGGATGTAAGCTACCTGTTCTGCCACTACAGACCACAAACCCTCTCAGTGCAAAACAACTGGTCCGAAGCCCAAGTGTTTAAACCAGAAGGCTTAGAATGAGTTACACCAAGCAGTAATAAATACAATTGAGTACTTTTAAGATGATGCAAAAGTAAAAAAAGTAGGTAGAAACAAGTACAGTAAAAGCAGATTAAATTTTTTTTTTTTTTTTTTCTGAACAAGTGCTGAGATCAAAGAAACAGATTTTGAGTGCTGAAACTAGAAAACTGGCTAGTTATAGGGAAAAAAAACTAAGCTAGAAGGCTTCCCTCCAACACAGAAGGGCTTGGGGGCTCAAAAGCCTACAAATAGTCTATACCACTTAACAGGAAAGGCAGGAAACAAGCTTAAATTTTTTTTTTCTGTTTCCCAGATGCTCTCTTTGTACACAGTAGGAGTGCCTGAAATCAGAATATGATCTCACTGCACTCAGTTGAGTGAGCAAATGAGATGGGCCCAGAAGGAGTATCCAAACACAAATTTACAAGAGGGGCGGGCAGCTGCAAGGCCACTAAGATTAACACCAAAACAAAAACAGGGAGGGTGGGTGGGACAAACTGAAGAGCAGAGTGAAAACTTCCAGTTCAGCTAAATATTCTTTCCACACAGTTAAAATAAATTTAAATACTGTATTTTTTGAAAAAAAAAGCAGATAAAGGTACTTAAATTCTCTTATACGTCCAGTTGAATATAGCAAGTTGTTAGCCGGCCAAAGCTGAGGTTTTTAAGCAGAAAATATTTCACACTGTACCACTTAAATAGGCAAGGACAGGAAATCAAAGAATGTGACTACCCCCACACCTGTAATTACTAGCAAATAACAAAATTCAGCAAACACTGACTAACTACCAGTTCAGCTAATATTTCTTCCACACTGAAGAGCAGAGTGAAAACTTCCAATTCAGCTAAATATTCTTTCCACACAGTTAAAATCAATTTAAATACTGTATTTTTTGAAAAAAAGCAGATAAAGGTACTTAAATTCTCTTATACGTCCAGTTGAATATAGCAAGTTGTTAGCCGGCCAAAGCTGAGGTTTTTAAACAGAAAATATTTCACACTGTACCACTTAAATAGGCAAGGACAGGAAATCAAAGAATGTGACTACCCCCACACCTGTAATTACTAGCAAATAACAAAATTCAGCAAACACTAACTACCAGTTCAGCTAATATTTCTTCCACACTGAAGAGCAGAGTGAAAACTTCCAGTTCAGCTAAATATTCTTTCCACACAGTTAAAATTAATTTAAATACTGTATTTTTTTGAAAAAAAGCAGATAAAGGTACTTAAATTCTCTTATACGTCCAGTTGAATATAGCAAGTTGTTAGCCGGCCAAAGCTGAGGTTTTTAAGCAGAAAATATTTCACACTGTACCACTTAAATAGGCAAGGACAGGAAATCAAAGAATGTGACTACCCCCACCTGTAATTACCAGCAAATAACAAAATTCAGCAAACACTGACTAACTACCAGTTCAGCTAATATTTCTTCCACACTGAAGAGCAGAGTGAAAACTTCCAGTTCAGCTAAATATTCTTTCCACACAGTTAAAATAAATTTAAATACTGTATTTTTTTGAAAAAAAAAGCAGATAAAGGTACTTAAATTCTCTTATACGTCCAGTTGAATATAGCAAGTTGTTAGCCGGCCAAAGCTGAGGTTTTTAAGCAGAAAATATTTCACACTGTACCACTTAAATAGGCAAGGACAGGAAATCAAAGAATGTGACTACCCCCACACCTGTAATTACTAGCAAATAACAAAATTCAGCAAACACTGACTAAAGTACAGTTTTGTACCTACCATAAATGTAGATGTTCGAGGATCCACATTGCTGCAGTCCTAACTATTGGGTAGTCCGCTGTCCAGTCGGCCCGAATACCAGAGTATATGGCTGACGTCGGTCAGGGCGCATTAGACTGACGTCAGTACGTCAGGGTACTAATGCGCATGACCGACGTCATATCCTCAGTCTTTTCTTGCCCCAGATGTCAGAAGACCCTAAAAAGACAAGGCCCAATATACCTGCACCAGAAATATGTACAATATATACAAAAATATATACAAAAATAACAGCATATAACCTCACCTACACAGCCACCCCTAAACACAGAGGGGAAGGAGGGAGGGTAAATTGGACTGCAGCAATGTGGATCCTCGAACATCTACATTTATGGTAGGTACAAAACTGTACTATGTTCTTCATTCCACATTGCTGCAGTCCTAACTATTGGGTAGAATCCCAAAGCAGAGGTAAGGGAGGCTGGCAAATCATAAAGAAGCAGGAGCTGACAACATGCCTTGCAAAATAGCTGTGGCAAAACCAGCCCTAGACTTAGAGTAGAGAGGAAGGTGATAATGCTTAGAGAAAGTATGCACTGAACTCCAAGTAGCTGCCTCCAAAATATCCTTAGTTGCCACCCCTTAGAAATGCTGTTGAAGTGGCAGTAGCCCTAGTGGAATGAGGCCTAATCCCAGCTGGAATCTCCTTGCCATGATGGGAATAACAAAATGCAATGCAAAACCCAATCCACCTAGAAATAGTTTGTTTTGACACAGGCTTGCCCTCTTGAACTCAAAGCAAAAGAAACAAACAACTGCTGAGACTGCCTAAAATCCTTAGTCCTGCTTAAATAATAGCAATTGCCTATGTACATCTAAAGTGTGCAAAATCTTTTCCCCTTTATTTTGGGGGTCTGCATAAAAAGTAGGCAAATGAATAGTTTGGTTTAAAGCCACACTAGAAACCACCTTAGGCATAAAGGAAGGATTAGTGCGTAATGATACCCTATCCTTATGGAAAATCAAAAGGGCTCTACTGCCATAAGGGCCTGCAACTCAGACACCCTTCTTGCAGAAGTAATAGCCAACAAAAAGCAGTCTTCCATGACAAGTATTTCAATTCAGCAGTAGCCGCAGGCTCAAAAGGTTGTAGAGTAAGTTTTCCAACACAAAATTGAGATCCCAAGCAGGAGTAGGAGCTCTCGTGGGGTCTTATATTCTTTGCCCTCTAAGAAACTGCTTGAACAAAGGATGCGAAAACAATGGTGGGTCACAATCATAGTGAGCTGAAATTGCTGCAGCATGAATCTTAATGGAAGAGAAGGACAAACCTTTGTCCAATAACTCAGTAAGATATTGAAGAGCCACATTCAAATTAGGCTCAGAAATCTCCAAATTCTTTGCTGTACTCCAAAATAAAACCTCTTCCATTTTTCTGCGTACACTTTCCTTGTACTAGGTCTTCTAGCTTCCATAATCACATTTAAAACTTGTTGAGGAAGTTGAGACCTGCTGTGTTTCAACACAGAATATGCCAGGCTGTTAGATGAAGTGAGTGAAGCTTGACATTGAGCAGATGACCGTCCTTCTGAGATAACAGATGTGGAATCAAAGGTAAAGGCCATGGAGGCTTCCTTACCAGACTCCTTAGTAGTGGGTACCAGTGTTGCGAGGCCAATCTGGAGCTATTAAAATCATCCTTGGCTTGTCTTGTCTGACCTTTAAGAGCACCTTTGGAAGAAGAGGCAGAGGTGGAAAGGCATACACATGAAGATTTTTCCAACTGAAAGAAAGAGCATCCACTTTCCAAGCTGTGTGATGAAACCCCTTTGTGCAAAACTTTGGCAGCTGGTGGTTTAGTGGAGAAGCGAACAGATCTATGTCTGGAGTTCCCCATGACACTGTCAATTTCTGAAATACATGAAGATCCAGTTTCCACTCGTGGGGATCCATGATTTGTCTGCTTAACACATCTGCTAAGGAGTTCTGTGCTCCCGGCAGAAACCTTGCCTGAAGAGTTAGTTGCAAGCTGAGCGCAGTCTCCCATAAAATCATTGCTTGCCTGCATAGAGGATAAGAATGTGTTCCCCTTGTTTGTTGATGTACCACATGACAGTTGTGTTGTCTGTTAGAATCAACACCTGCCCTGGAAGAAGTAACTCCTTGAAAGCCATTAATGCAAACTGGACTGCTAACATCTCCTTCATGTTGATATGTAGATGCTGTAGTCTGGCAGGCCACTTGTCTTGTATCCACTTTCCATTTAGATGAGCTCCCAAGCAATGTCCGAGGCATCTGTCGTTAAAATCTGACTCGCCTCTGGCGGGTCACAGAGAGTCCCTTGTTTAGGTGACATTCCTGAGCCCACCACAAAAATTCTTTTTGAAGGCAAGGTATTATTTGAATGACAGTGTCCAAATCCTGGCAGTGCTGTGTCCATACATTATGAGATACCATTGCAGCTTCCTCATATGCACTTTGGCATTGGGAAGCACCAGAATACAAGATGCCATGAACCCTAATGCTTGAAGGACTGTCCTTGCAGTCAGCACGGACTGATGAGATAGTTGATGGAAGTAAAGGGATAGACTCTTTTGTTTGTCCGGGGTTAAAAGGCCATCTGGGCTGCTGTATTCAGTCTCACACCCAGAAAGCACATGTCTTGAGAGGGTACTAGACTGGACTTTATTTCGTTCACAGAATACCCTAGGCATCTTAGCACTGCTATAACATATTCCAGATGCTGTAGAAGGTCTTCCTTTTCTTGAGCCAGAATCAGGCAGTCGTCCAAGTAAGGATAGATTTGAATTCCTTTTAGCCTGAAGTAAGCTATCACTGGAGCCAGAACCTTTGTGTATACTCTGGGCGCAGTAGATAAGCCAAAGGGCAATGCAGAGAACTGATAATGAGAATTTCCAGCTCGAAACGCAGATACTTCCTGCAACTTAGTCTTATAGGCACATGAAGGTAAGCTTCCTTGAGATCTAAAGTTACCGTCCAGTGATCTTTGCCCAGCAGAGGTAAAAGCTGTTGTAACGTCAACATCTTGAACTTTGGAATGTCCAGATAAGTGTTGAGGATAGATAAATCCAAAATTGGTCTCCACGTGTTCCCCTTCTTTGGTACTAGGAACAGGCGAGAATAAAATCCTAGGCCCCTTTCTGATACAGGGACTGGCTGAATGGCCCCTATTTGGAGTAACAGAGAAATTTGCTTGTGAGCCTCTTTCCTTTGTGGAGGAGGAACGTCTGGCATGCCTTTGAAAGGGGCAATGTATGGAAATAAAACCTGTAACCGTGGTGAATGATATCCAACACCCATCTGTCTTGAGTGATTAAATCCCAATTTTCTTTGAAAAGAGACAGTCTTCCTCCCAAAGGAGCTGCCAGACGAGAATCTACTGGCAGCTGAAAAGGCAGGTCATTGGGTCTGTTCTCGAAGGTTCTGACCCCTGCCCTCACCAGAAGTCTGAGCAGGTGAACCCTGTTCTAGGCCTAAAAGAACCTTGAGCTCTGCCCCTACCACGTCTAGACCTACCCCTAGACTGGGAATCATAAGCAGGATATGTCCATCCCTTAGTAGGCCAATTTCTACTAAACTTCGGTGGCTGCACCTGCAAAAAATCTTTAACAGTTTGCATAGACTTAGCTTTGTCCTCCATTTTCTTTAAAACTGCTTCCACAGGCAAACCAAACAACACATCAGACTGTAAAGGAGCATCCAAAATCCTTGTCTTAACATGCTCAGCTAAATTCTGATCCCTCAACCAGGCATGCCTGCGAAGAACAGAACTAGTGGCAGCCACCCTCGAGGAGGCCTGTACAGCATCAAAACCACATTGCAAAGAATGCTTACCCACTTGTTCAGACACATGAACTAAATCCAACAACTCTTTACACTCAATACCTTCCGCCAAAGCATCCACCTTAGATTTCAGTTGTGAAAGGAGATAATTTTGATATTTTAGCATGTGAAACTGACAATTCAACGCCCTCATGGCTAAAGTGGAAGAAGTATACACTTTCTTTCCCCATCTATCCAAAGCCCTTGCCTCTTTATCAGTGGGAACAGGGTTTTTAACCACAGAGGCCTTAACACCTTTAGGTCCCTGAGAAACAGTTTCTGGGTCTGCCCTAGGACTCTTAAGATACTTATGAGCTTCAGGCACCCTATAGTACCTATCAGGTTTAATAGGAGCAGGAGGCAAAGAATCAGGGTTCAGGAAGCCTCTGCAAAACATCTTCCACCACATTCAACACAGGAGGTATAGCTAAGGGCCTATGCTGGGGTAAAAACAAGAATTCCCTAAGCCTTTTCCTGGAATCAGAGTAATCCTGGCCTTCCCATTTAAAGTGCTCCCTCATGGAATGCAGAGTCTCTGAAAATGAGAAATCCTCAGGAGGAGAAGCTGTAGGAGTGGAATCATCCACATCAGAATCAGAATAAGGGGGATACTCCTGCAAATCTTCCGCAGAAGTCTCAGAAGCCTCTGAACACTGTTCAAAACTATCAAACTCAGGTTCCACCCTAGGCCTCTTATCAGGAGGGGGCATAGAACCTCTAATCATAGTAATCAAATCTTCTGCCATTTTAAGCATATGTTTCTTAGGCACAGAACCTGAAGTGCTAGGAGAAGCCCCCACTGAAGCTAAACTTGGCCTACCTCTCTGAGAAGGCACATCCTGTAACAGTAAAGTCTCTGCCTGAGACTCCAAAGAAACTCCTGGCAAAACCTCTGGCTCCACTGAGCCTTCTAAAGAACCGGCGTCCGGGACTGCCGGTTCATCAACCCTAGGCTTCGCTGTTTTGTCCTTGCGCTTCTTGGACGAAGCGGGCGTCGGAGCATCTGACGGCATTTTATAATTGCAACGCTTCCCAAACACTAACCTGGCACAGTCTAACCTTCTCTTAATAGTGCGTTTGTTAAACCTAGCACAAGAGCGGCATCCAACAACGTCGTGCTCAGGCCCTAAACAAGGTATACACAAGGTATGGTAATCCCTATGAGGTATCTGTTTCCCACAAGAAATACAGTTATTCACTTTTTCTGACATCCGGTAAAATACTGAGGCAAGAAAAAACCAAAATGTTCTAACGGGTACTTAGCCAACTCTGATTTGGTCTGAAACTCCGACTTCAGAAAATTTCAGAACGCCAACCTGCACTCGCAAAACTGCTTCTGCATCGGACCATGCGGCAAAAAAGACTGAGGATATGACGTCGGTCATGCGCATTAGTACCCTGACGTACTGACGTCAGTCTAATGCGCCCTGACCGACGTCAGCCATATACTCTGGTATTCGGGCCGACTGGACAGCGGACTACCCAATAGTTAGGACTGCAGCAATGTGGAATGAAGAACATCTACCAGTTCAGCTAATATTTCTTCCACACTGAAGAGCAGAGTGAAAACTTCCAATTCAGCTAAATATTCTTTCCACACAGTTAATCAATTTAAATACTGTATTTTTTTTGAAAAAAAAAGCAGATAAAGGTACTTAAATTCTCTTATTTGTCCAGTTGAATATAGCAAGTTGTTAGCCGGCCAATTAGTTCTGTACTTCTTCATAGTGGGTGTAGCTGCCTCTATGCAGCTAGTAACATGGTTGCACAGGGTTTCTGTGAACAGTTCTGCATAGGCAGCAGTGTTCTCAGGGTTTATGGGGGCTTGAAATTTTGCCAGGTAATAGCAGATGGTTAGCCTTAGAGTAGCTCCTGAATATTCCGGGTTTAGCTGGGGCTCAAGGTTTTATTTTTACCTCAAAGGAGACCATTCTGTGGTCTGACCTAACCAGGGATGACATTACAGTACGGGATGTGCAGCACTCTCCCATATTAGGGAGGACCAGATCCAATATGGTTGCAACCCTGCTCAGTGTACTGGCTATCTGGCCAAGGGGGTTTGTTTTTACAAAATTTAGAAATCTCTGTGCATGTACGTGTGGTGTCTTATAGGATTCCCAGTTATCACTGGGGTAATTAAAATCACCCATGAATATGGTATTGGGTTGGATGGGTAGTGCTTCTAATAAGTTTAAATGCATCGTATGAGTTTCCTGGGTCATAGAGGGGGACCTATAGCTCAAAGGGAATGGGTACTGGATTTTGCCTATGGTGAGTTGAACATGGAGCACCTCAAGTGCATTGTCCTGTTTGACCGGCTTTGAAGTATATTTATTTTTCATGCAAATAAAGATACCTCCAACTTTAGTCCCTGCCTGTGTGAAGTAGCTGGTCTAAATGTGTGGAAAATATTATAGCCTTGCACTACTGGGTTACATATTTAAAATGGCTTTGCCCAACAGGGCTAACCCAGTCATTACACAATACATAAAATTAGTCCAAACACAAACTTCAGTAATGTCCGCTCTACCCAGCTTCCGACTCAGTGATGAAAGACTAGTCATGGTTTACCTGCATAGAAAAGTCAGTGGTGAGACAGCCGACAACAATATTCACAGGAGCCTCTGTGCATCCCATATCTTTCTGAATTTGCTTGATATTGCTTGGGGTTATCCAGCCCTCATCATCATCATCTTCATCATCACCACCATCACTTGAAGTATCTGTAGCCTTCTCCTCTGGCCCACTGCTATCAGCAGAATCTTCTTTGCTCCTCTCTGCAGCTAGTGAGAAATCTGCTATCCTACAGGCTATTTCTGTAGCACCCTAGAAACAGAAAATACAAACTCAACTTTTGTCCTATAAATGAAAAGACCACAAAGTGAACATAAAATTACTCAATGAACCACGTAATAAAAGACTACCTAATGCTTCAGACAGCTCTTCTGCAGCTAACCTCTGATTCTGACACCTCATCCACCCTTCTAAAAGTACAGTTTTGTACCTACCATAAATGTAGATGTCTGATAGGCATGCATCTGCAGTCCTTACAAATGGGTTGTCCTGTCGTCAGGCAGCCCTTCGGTCGGCCGGATTCCAAAGTCTGGGTCTGGCCTCGGCTGGTGTCGCACTTCACCCGACGTCATAGCTGCAGTTATTCGGGTATAAAGGCATCAGCCGACGCCATTTTCCTCAGTGTTTCTTGCCCCAGATGCCAGGTGCCCTCTAGGAAGGCTAAATTTGGATAAATGCAAATGGTTCCAAATAGTAGAGAGCAAACAAAAAATAAGCATGTATGTACATATATACAAACAAATACACCATAATAGATTCCCCAGCTAGCTACAAGATGGGCAAATACCCTAGGAGTACCACAGAGGGGAAGAAGGGTGGGTAATCCTGACTGCAGATGCATAACTATCGGACATCTACATTTATGGTAGGTACAAAACTGTACTATGTCCTTCAAGGATGCATCTGCAGTCCTTACAAATGGGTAGAATACCATAGCCAGACTGGGGGAGGAGGAGAAATAAGATTATGGTGTAGTTAAGATCCCTTGCAAAACAGCAGTGGCAAAACCTGCTCGGGATCTGGAGTATAAAGGTAAATTATAATGCTTGGCAAATGTATGCACGGAGCTCCAAGTAGCAGCCTCTAAAATGTCTTTGGTAGCCACTCCTCGTAGAAAAGCTGTGGTAGTGGCTGTAGCCCTTGTAAAGTGAGGCCTGATGTTTTCTGGAGTTTTCTTCCCATGGTAGGCGTAACAAAATCTAATGCAATTTCCTATCCACTTAGAGATTGTCTGTTTTGAAATTGCTTTTCCTTCCATTCCTGTTGCATATGCTACCAGTAGCTGGTCAGTTTTTCTATTGCCCTTGGTCCTGTCCAGGTAGTAACGTAATTGTCTATGTACATCCAAGGTATGCAACAGTCTTTCTCCCCTGTTCTGTGGGTTAGGGAAGAATGTAGGTAGGTGGATAGCTTGGTTTAAAGATACCCTGGAGACCACCTTTGGCATAAAAGTAGGACTTGTTCTCATGGACACTATCTTGATGGAAGATCAGGAAGGGCTGAACTGCCATTAATGCCTGTAGCTCAGATACCCTTCTTGCTGAAGTGATTGCAAGCAAGAAAGCAGTTTTCCATGATAAGTATTGTAATTCTGCTGTTGCTGCTGGTTCGAAAGGGGGGAGTGCCAACTTTTCTAGCACAAAGTTAAAGTCCCATGCTGGCAATGGTGGCTTCCTAGGTGGTTTTACATTTTTAATTCCTCTCAGAAACTGCCTGAGCAGAGGATGTGAGAAGACTGGAGGATCCAAGTTGTATTCTGCTGAAATAGCTGATGCATGAATCTTAATGGAAGAATAAGACAGGCCATTGTGGTAGAGCTCTGCCAAGTATTCCAGGATGTTGGCTATGTTTACCAGTGACACATTTTCTCCTTTTGCAGTACTCCAAATGTGATATCTTTTCCATTTTGCTGAATAATTTTTTCTTGTTGAGGGTCTGCGAGCCTCCAAGATAATGTCTTTAACCCTTTGGGATAAACTTGGGTTATTTGGTCTTTTGCAATGTTCCAGGCAGTCAGCTGCAGTGTTTTCAGGTTTGGATGCAGGGTGTTGTAGTTGTTCTGTGTTAACAGTAAGGGAACCAGTGGTAGAGGCCATATTTGTTCCAGAGACGTGCTCCTCAGTAATGGGTACCAATGTTGCCTTGGCCAGTCTGGAGCTATCAGGATGATCCTTGGACGGTCTTCTTTGGATCTTCAATAGCACCTTGTGCATCATAGGAAGTGGTGGGAATGCATATGCTGTCAGTTTTTTCCAACTGAAAGATAGGGAGTCCACTTTCCAAGCAAATGGGTGGTACGTCCTTGTGCAGAATTTCTTCAGTTGGTGATTGTGTGGGGATGCAAATAAGTCTATTTCTGGTAGTCCCCATTTTCTTGTAATGGTTTTGAATATGTCCGGATGCAGCATCCATTCGTGGGCATCCGTGGTAGTTCTGCTTAGTATGTCTGCTAGTATGTTTTCTTTTCCTGGCACAAAAATTGCTTGTAACTGAATGTTGAGGCTCAGGGCCACATTCCAGAGTTCCATTGCCATCCGGCATAGAGGGTACGAATGTGTGCCTCCCTGTTTGTTGATGTACCACATAACTGCGGTGTTGTCTGTCCTTATCAACAGTTGACCTTGTCGAAGAAATGGTCTGAATGTCTGAATTGCCAGTTTTACTGCCAGCATTTCCTTTTGATTTATGTGTAGGTGCAGCTGGTCTTGAGTCCATAAGCCTTGTATGCACTTGTCCAGCATGTGCCCCAACCGAGGTCTGAGGCGTCCGTTGTGATGGTCTGGCTTGGTTGAGTGCTGTGGAAGGGCAGTCCTTTGTTTGATTGACAGGCCTGAGCCCACCATTTGAATTCTTGCTTCAGGCATGGGATTATTGGAATTTGGGTTTCTAGGCTGTGCTTGTGCTGAGACCATAAATTCCTTAGATACCACTGTAACTTTCTCATATGCAGTCTGGCATGTGGAACCAAAATTATGCAGGATGCCATGAAACCCAAGGCTTGCAGGACTTTTCTTGCTGTTAGCTGGTTCTGTTTTGTTAATGCCAAGAAGTAGAGAGGGAGTTGCTCCTGTTTTTCTACTGTTAGAAATGCCATTTGTTGTGATGTGTCCAGCTCTGCACCCAAAAGGTTATCCTTTGGGATGGTATCAGCCTTGACTTTTTTATATTGACTGTGTATCCCAGGGCTTGCAGTAGATAAGTGACCCTTTTTAAGTCTTCTGCTAGTTTGTTTTTGTTGTCCGCTTGTAACAGGCAGTCGTCCAGGTAAGGGTAGATTTGAATTCCTGAAGCCTGCAATGAGCAATTACTGATGCCAGGCATTTCGTGAACACTCTGGGCGCAGTAGATAAGCCAAAGGGCAATGCTGAGAATTGATAATGCTCTGATCCTGCAAGAAATCTGAGGTATCTTCTGCAATTTGGTCGTATGGGGACGTGCAGGTATGCCTCCTTGAGATCTAGAGTTACCAGCCAAGACTCCTTGCCCAACATGGGAAGAAGCTGCTGTAGGGTCAGCATTTTGAATTTTGGGACAATGAGGTATGTGTTTAAAGCGGACAGGTCGAGAATAGGTCTCCATTGGTTTTCTTTTCTTGGTACCAGGAAGAGCCTGGAGTAAAATCCTTGTCCTTGCTCCATAGATGGTACCTTTTCTACAGCTCTCATCCTTAGTAAGTGAGTTATTTGCTTTAGAGCTTCTGCCTTTTGATTTGGAGGTAGGTTTGGCATTCCTCTCTTCCTTGGTAGAGTATGGAAGTGAAACCTGTAACCTTGGTTTATTGTCTGCAAAATCCACTTGTCTCCTGTGATGTAATGCCAGTTTACTGAAAATAAGGCTAGCTTTCCGCCTAAGGGTGCTTCTAGTTGTTCCCTGGTAGGCGGTGCTAGAGCCAAGTCACTGTGATTGTCCTGTAGTCGTGGTGGTGGCTGTATCTGTGGCTGTACCTCGCTGGTTGTTAGCCTGCCACTGATGTCCCCTGTAGGCACCTCTGGATTGATTTAACATGATCTGTTAAGGCCTGCTCTTTTAACTATGCATGTCTTCTGATCACTGTGCCAGTCATGGCTGATCTAAAGGAAGCCTCCAGTGCATCATAGCCGCATTTTAAGGAATGGTTACTGACCTGCTGAATGTTATGTACCATTTCTTGAACAGATTTTTTGTCTAATGGTTCATCCGAGGACAGCTTTTTAGTTAACTGGTCTAACATAAATTCTTGATACTGGATCATGTGGAATTGACAGTTCAAAGCCCTAGCTGAAAGAGTAGCAGAAGTGTAAACTTTTTTACCCCATCTCTCTAAGGCCCTACATTCCCTTTCAGAGGGGTTGGGGTTTGTGGTAGAGGTAGTTGCTAGAGCCTTGGGTCCCTGGGAGATAGTTTGGGATCTGCAAAAGGGGCCTTATACAAATGATAATGTGTGTCCGGAACCCTGTAGTACCTATCGGGCTTAGCAGGGGCCGGAGGAAGAGAATCAGGAGCAGTACAAGCATCATTAAAAGCATCATCCACAACAGTAAGTACTGGAGGAATGGCTAAAGGCCTATGCTGTGGCAAATGCAAAAAGGTTCTAAGCCTTTTCCTAGAGTCTGAAAAATCCTGGCCCTGCCATTGAAATTGTTCCCTCATAGCATGCATGGTTTCCCCAAAAGAAAATTCCTCAGGCGGAGAGGCAGAAGGAATGGACTCTTCTGCATCAGAGTCCTCATAAGGAGAAAAAGGGGCCTCTGGAGGGTCTGAATTATCTGATTCATCAGAGGAGCCATTTGAAGAAACTGGCTCAGGGGGCTCTACTCTAGTCCTCTTCTCTGGAGGTGGGTGAGAGGCCCTGTCTGGATGCGTTTGGGATCCCCGGATCAAGGAAATGAGATCCTCTGCTAGACTAAGCATTTGTGAACTAGAACTGGGCCTGTGAGAGGGGGTCTTAGCAGGCACAGTTTTGGTAGTCTTTGCTGCTTCAGCCCTGGCAAAGGCCTTAATCGACATGGATGCAGGAGGCCTAGCAGCTCCACGTGCAGGGGTAGAAATATCCAAAGGGATAGTATCTGATAAATCCTGTGAACCTGCAGGAGCAGGTGGGATTTCAGTAGCAGATTCAGCCAAGCTGGATGAGGCCTCGGTAAGTGGCAAGTTTTCGGCCGAAGGAAGAACCGTGGACTCTGTTTCAGCCGAAACAGAGACACTCACGGTTGGCTTAACCGCGGTTTCAGCCGAAACCACGGACCGCGAGTGTCGGTCCTTTTCCTTGCGTTTTTTAGAAATTTGCGTAGTCGGAGTATCCGACGGCATAATGTAAGCAAAAGCGGAGCCGAAAAACTCTTCAGCAAATTCAGACAGACATCCAAGCGTTCGTCAGTTGAAAGAAGCACAGGCTAGACAAGCTGCTACGTCGTGGTCTGGGCCTAAGCAAGGTAAGCAGTAAGAGTGGAAATCTTTATGAGGTATTTGTTTCCCACAATTTAAACAGTTATTCACTTTTTCTGACATCGGCTGAGGCAAGAGAGAGTCCCCAAAGCTTTTTAGAAGTCTTCGGTAGTAGTAGAAGTATTCGGTAGTAGTAATCTCTGGTTCTGACCGACCGGCACTTGCGAATAGCTTCTGCTTCGGGCGCCACGCGGCAAGAAAGACTGAGGAAAATGGCGTCGGCTGATGCCTTTATACCCGAATAACTGCAGCTATGACGTCGGGTGAAGTGCGACACCAGCCGTGGCCAGACCCAGACTTTGGAATCCGGCCGACCGAAGGGCTGCCTGACGACAGGACAACCCATTTGTAAGGACTGCAGATGCATCCTTGAAGGACATCCCCACAACTGTATTCATGTTTACAAACTAGACAGATAGATAGTGACTACATTTTCTGTAGAGTAGTTCATCAAACTTAGAGTTTCTAAAGCACAAATACAAGCATGATTTACCAACAAGAATGGTACAACAGTCCACTTTCTTTAAATGTATTTAATTAACATGTGTTTACCGGGATGGTCCAACTAGGCAGTGCCCCTTTTTTAGCATAGGCCCTGGGAAAAAAAGCTCTTCATTAAGTTCAATAATACAACACATATTAACACTGAGAAATGAGGCTGGACAACATGCAGCTTACACAACAGATTAAACATGAGCAGGAAAGTACAGTTGCACAAGTCCTACTTACCCCTGAGAGTAGATGTTTGTAGAACACACTTGTCTTACTGGCACATGGGTAGTTCTTGTCCTGCTACACTCCTCCAGGCAGTCAAAGCTCAGAGTTCCACTCACTGCCTGTTTGTGGGAGTGAAAGACAAATCACCTAACAGGACTAGGACTGCCATTCAAACCCACAGACAGGATCTTTTCATTTCAGTTCCATAGGGTCCAGTAGAAAGAGCAGATACAAGCTTTACAAACACCTACACAAAAACTGTTAAACAAAACTCAGTGGCAACTCCAACAACTATATACATCAAACAAGTGGGATGCTGGGAGAGTTCTGCCACTAAGGCAGTGTGTCCTACAAACATCTGTTACAGTTAAGTAGGACTTGCACAACTGTACTATGTTCAACACACTGCCTTAGTGGCATATGGGCATTTTCCCAAAGTTTACAAAGCTTGGGAGGAGGAAGGATAAAAAGGTCAGGCATCCCCTGGAGAATGGTCCTAGCAAAGCCTGCTCTGGATTTAAAAAAGGCATCCAAGCTTGTAGTGCTTCACAGAGGTATGGACACAGGACCAAGTTGCTGCCTCCAGAATACTCAGAGTCCAGTCCTTTCCAATATGCCACTGAAGAGGAAAAGGCCCTGGTGGAATATGCCTTTACTTTACACCTACCAGGCAAGGCAAATCACAGCAAACAAGAAAAGTACAGTTTTGTACCTACCATAAATGTAGATGTTCGAGTGTTCACCCTGCTGCAGTCATCACACTTGGGTTATCCTGTCGTCAGGCGGTCCCGCAGTCGGCCGGAATTCCAAAGTCTTGGAAGCAGAGTCTTCTTCTTGTCTAGGCCTTTTGTCAGGAGGGGGCTGTGAACCCCTGATAAGAGAAATCAAATCTTCAGCCATTTTGAGCATCTGTTTCTTAGGCATAGGGCCTTGAACAGGAGACTGAAGTGCAGTCTTTTTAGATTTAGGAGTCTTAGACTTAGAAAACGTTTTAATGGTGAGAGTCGTCTGTCTGAAAACGCCTTCAGAAACCGATGGCGTTTCTGTAGCACTGACGTCTTTAGGAGCTAAGTTGTCGGAAGGGCCTGAAGTAAAAGGCTGTGTAGGCCTAGTACATTCAGTCAAAATATCCGTAGCGGTCTCGGGTTCCAGATCTGCAGTAGTCAGGGGCTGCGTCGGAGCCTCACTGAGAACCGGAGTACCGGAGACCAGATCAACCGAGGCCTCGGAATCTGGCTTAGGCCTGGGCTGTCGGTCCTTATCCCTGCGTTTTTTGTGCACGCCGGTAGTCAATAGCTCTGACGGCATGTTATAGTTAAATTTTCTACCAAAATAGTGTCGTGTGAAATCAAATCGCCTTTTAATAGTACGCTTATTAAACCTAGCACAAAACCGACAAGAAGTGACGTCGTGATCAGGGCCTAGGCAAGGTATGCAGTAAGAATGAAAATCCTTGAGGTATTTGCTTCCCACGAACTGCTTCTGCTTCGGGCACCGCGCGGCAAGAAATACTGAAGAAAATGGCGTCGGTTGCAATATATATACCCCTGGCGTACTGACGTCAGGGATGAGGTGACAGCAACCGACGTCGGACCAAGACTTTGAAATTCCGGCCGACTGCGGGACCACCGACAACAGGATAACCCAAGTGTGATGACTGCAGCAGGATAACACGATGAACATCTGTATGAGAGGACAATCAACATGCAATGATTTGCTTAGAGACAGACTGATCTTTCTTTTCCCTGTAAAGGTAATAAAAAGCCTTTGGACCTTCCTAAAGGGTTTGTTCAATCAAGGAAGTACCTGAGCTGCCAATGTACATCTGAAGTATGAAGTATTAGTCTGTAACATAACTCTATCCCTGTGGAAAGTCAGGTAAGGTTGTCCCACTGAGAAAGCCTGCAGCTCAAACTCACCTTGCAGATGTCAAAGCAATAAGCAAAAGAGTTTTCCATGTTAAGAACTTGCAATAAATTTGAGCTGCCAGTTCAAAAGGTGGAAAGGTTAACTTTTCAAGAACATAGCTGGGAGTCCATGAAGGAGGAATCTGCTTGTGAGAAGATCTCACATGCAAAACTTCTTTCATGAACAGTTTTATCACAGGAGAAGAAAGAGGAGGAGCCATAGACAAACAAGCAGAGATGGCCATTTGTTGCACCTTAATTGAAGCGTACGATAAGTCAGCCTGAAGAAATTCACACAAATATTTCAAGATCAGTGGGATATTAACCTCAATGGACCCTCTTGTTTCCACTTGGACACTACTTAGAAAACCTCATCCATTTGTAAATATAAGATTTTCTAATAGCAAATTTTCTGGCCTCCTTTAACATCTGCTGTACATCCTCATGAAACAATCATCTCACGATATAGGCAGTCAAGGATCTTTGGGTCAAACTTGGGTTGGGTTGCACGGCTAAGCTGGTAAAGACCCTGATTATCGTTGGTCTAGTATAAACCTATGGACTTGTAAACATAGTCAATACTGAATTATCTAGACTGTCAGTTGATGTTTAACCAAACTGGAGTGCACCAGTTACATCTGGGACTGTGACAGCAGATAAAGTGTGAGAAAGTTTGGGGTAATTACCCTTGCCCAATACCATTAAAAGGGAGAACCAAAACTGCCTGGGCCAAAAGGGGGTCACCACAATAATCTTTAGCATTTCTTTCTGAACCTTCAGACATACCTTTGTCAATCAATGGAAAGGGTGGAAACATACAGGGAACATCTCTGTACAAGGGAATGAGAATGCATTTTTCTTCCAAGCATGGCTGCAAGGATGTCTGGAACAGAATTTTTTGAAAGGTGTCCAACAGATCTATTAGAGATGCTCCCCACATCTGGATGGGATCCGGAAACACCAATGCCTCCAGCTGCCACTCGTATGGTTCTGCCAGGATCTGCTTAGTCTTCCTACCACAATGTTCTGCTTAGATGGGATATACGATGCTGAAGAGTGAGAATGCCATAAAGTCAGCTCTGAGGCCATCACTGCCACCAAGCACAGACAGCAAGACCTGATTCTGAGCTGGAATATTGGTTTTAAATTGTTGAGACATAGTAAGCCTTACCAAGTTTAATGCTATTGGTTGCCAAACAATTACTAGAAAATGGAAATCAAAATCTAGGCTACCAGTAAATGAAGTACTGCATATTGCAAATGAGAGAAAAGAAATGTACATATGATCTACAGAAAACAGAAGGAGCAAATTACATGTAAATAAATGGAATTTGTGGGAACAATGTATGCAGAATAATATTCACAAGGAAGCACAAAGGATGGTAGGAACTGAGCAATTTACATAATGTTGCATTGAAACAAATCAGAAAACATATGGACAATGCATGACAATAAAAATGTTACATTAATAGAACATACAATAAACCATAGTATGCATAGCTATGTCACTGCTTAACATGTTAATAAAGCTGTTAAAAAAAGCTATGGATGTTAGCTACAAGGGAAAATGACTAGTGAGGAGGCAGAAAACAAGTTATCTTCAGTGCCAAAGTACAGGTTCACTGCTATTCAGAATCTCTGATGAAAAAGACAGTGTTGGGAGCTAGGAAACTCAATATGCCAGTTCAATTTAAAGCGTCAGTAGAGTCAGACTGCTGTAGTGGAAAATACACCCTTTTCTTCAACTGGAACCAGACACCAAACAAGAGTATAGCTCAGGCCTCTGATCTAACAAAGGCAATGTTTTCAGTCAGCTGGACCACAGTGCCCAAAGAAGCAGCCCGGGATGGGTGTTGGGCTGAGGCACTGTTTGTTCTACATTAAAGCAGGCTGGGCTGCAACTGTTAAACGTTTGGTGCCTTATGCCATCAATGATCTAAAACAGATGCTTTTGAGGCGTCGGGTCACAGGCCAAACACCAAGACCTTAATGCAGTTGCAAGGAACTTCTTTATAAACAAATATCTTCGGAAGCCTGCCTTCCCAACCCATAATCACAATGCAAGCTTATAATACAGTATTTTGAGCTGTCTAAGGGTTTGGTGTATGTTCCAGGAATGCATGCCAAAATGAAAACTCCAGCACAGCTAGAACTTCCACTAAGTGACCTCCCAAACCTCTTGTATCAGAGGCATATGGGATATATGCAAATGACCCTTATGAACATCAGGTGTTTCAGCTAATTGGCGATTCTGAATGCCCTTAACTTGTTTTGTCATTTTAATTGGCGATTCTAAATGCCCATGACTTGTTTCATCATTTTAATGGACAATTTCAGGCCAATAAAGCTAAACCCCACTAGCTGTGGATATGCATATTTCAGCCTTATGACCTCCACAGCACAAGCAGAGTGCTTGACTAAGCATAAGAAACACAGGGCTGTTATACCCAGCTGATGTCCATTATCATTAGGGTCACTGCAAAAATATCCAAACAACAAACTAAATCAATAAGTGAGGTGGTCTCTGAAAACCTAATCAGTAAAAACAAACTCCAGCACAGCTAGAACTTCCACTGAGTGACCTCACAAACCTGTTGTAGCAGAGGCACATAGGGTTGGCCTGAAATTATCCAAAAGACGAAACAAGTTATGGGCATTCAGAATCACCAATTAGCTGAAACATCTGATGCTCATAAGGGTCATTTGCATATATCCCATGTGTGTCTGATACAAGAGGTTTGGGAGGTCACTTAGTGGAAGTTCTAGCTGTGCTGGAGTTTATTTTGTTTTTACTGATTAGTTTTTCAGTGATCTTCTCACTTGTTTTAGGAATGCATGCCAGAAATTTAAGGCATGGGCACCTGAAGTTGTTGCTCCACAAATCTGATGAAAAAGACAGTGTTGGGAGCTAGGAAAATCAAGTCATCTGTCCCTCCATTTTCATACACTTCGTTTTTCCTAAAAGTTTCTATCTTGGTGGAAGGCTCCTGGAAACCTTGCACAAAACCACAGTAGGCTTGTATCCTTTTTGGTATCACACTCCTGCAAAGACTTCTGATGATACTGAGCTGCCCTCTGGGGGAATGATGTACAGTGCAGGCAGAGTCCACTTCATGTTCTGGGATGAGGCAAGACAGACACTTGCTATGGAAATCTTTATGTGGAATCAGTTTACTGCACAGTACACAGTTACTGACTAATGGAAATTTCCTCAGAATTGTACTCTAAATCAGGCAATAGTTAATGAAAATACAACTATTATACCAAAATAAGGATAACATGGGGTACTTCACAGAGCTCCTGGAAGAAAGGCAACTGACAGACTACATGTACTGCAGACAGCATGTATTCAATTCTAACTGCAACACAAGAAAGATCTGAAAAAAATGGTGCTGGCCAACGCACTCTATATCTACAATATACTCGCATCTATGGGATGGCATTGACTGGAGCACTGGGAGACTGACCATCTGTAGGATACCGCCTGTTAAAGCATCCAAATAAATGAGGATTGAAACTATGAATAATGCAATGAACATCAGGAAAGTGCCACTTCTCAAATTTCTACCTTAAGGCAAATGGAAAAGGAAGTTATCTAGGGGACTGGGTTGGAAGCAGTCCCTACTGAGGCAGTCATCTTTGTATTCAAACATCTACAATTGTTCATAGTTACTAAATATGCAGTCCACATCATCACAGAGGAGCCTATCCCAATTTCTCCAACTGCCCCAAACAGTATTGCCAAGTGGCTTACTCACAGTCGCACAGCAGAAAATGGAGGCTGTTGGAATCCAACACAAACTACCGAAAGCAGCTTGGTAACACCTCACTGCTTTCATTTTCCGATTTAAATGACAGACTTGTGGTTTACTAAATACAGCCAT
This sequence comes from Protopterus annectens, assembly GCF_019279795.1. Taxonomy (NCBI): domain Eukaryota; kingdom Metazoa; phylum Chordata; order Ceratodontiformes; family Protopteridae; genus Protopterus; species Protopterus annectens. Next base: position 139,709,142 of record NC_056742.1, on the reverse strand, counting down.
GCAATGTTTATCTTAAAGATCACAGCTATAGTATCATTCATAATCCTTGTGAATAATAGTAAGGCTGTAGGTAACTTGGCCACATACTTAGGGTAGATAAACATACATGCCCTGTAAGATTGCAGTGGAAAACCCTGCATTGCTTCAAGGCTGTATGTCCAGCTTGTAATGCTTAGAAAGTTAAATTCACGCAGCTGCTCACAGATGCTTAATGATATCTGAAAAAAAGAAAAAGAAAAAAAAAAAAAAAAAGCTGTAGACTGAGATGGCGGTCCTCAAAGTCACAGGATAGAACATAGCAAGTTTGACAAGAGACCATGCACACCTTACCACCACTCACCCTCAAGCTCAACCCACCATTTACAAGGAAGGCAGTTCCTTAAGTCCCTTGGAAACTTCAGTCCAGTTGCCTCATGATGACAAGGAATCAAATTGCTCGACATATAGAAGGAGTCTGTCCTAGAACAAGTGAAGTGTTAGGAATTAATCCAGCTGTCCATCTAGTTTTATTTATTCCTTGGTGAAGGTTAAGCTCTCTGGCATTGGCTGTACAATTTGATGTGTCGAAGAAAATTAGGTCAAGAAGAATTAAATCCCTAAGGACAAAGTAGGCTAGGCACAGGTTTCTCCTCAGGAGCCTTATGTGATGGAGTACAATGCCAAAATTCCAGGTTCTCAGGAAGGATAAGGTTTTTGAGACCAGAGATTATTTGTTAGGAAATGTTTTTTGATTTATTTTAATGAGCTTTGAGAGATAGATGCCGAAGGGTGTATTATATTCTACAACAAGAGTAAGGCAGAGTGTTATAGGGTCATAGGTAGGTACTAGGCTATTGGCACAAGGGCCTACGTAAGCCTAGCCAACAAGGTTCCCTGGCTTACGCCACCCAAGAAAGAATTTTCCTGTGCCACTGTCGAGCAGAGACACGGAAGTGATCCCCGGGGTGTATTTCCTATTTCCCATCCACTCGTCAAGATTTTTCTTGAAGAGTGCTAATGAAGAACTTTGCTTGACATAGATGGGTAGCCTGTTCCAGAGTATGGGAAGTCTCTGGGACAGGAATCTATCCCTCCAGCAAGTCCTGTTTATTGCGGTGACTAGGTTTAGGTCCCTAGAGCGTGTAGCTCTGAGGGATTGGGATTCCTTTAGGTGTAGCATGTCCCAACAGCTCTGGGTTTGACATAGCTTTATATGTTAGGCAGAGATCACCTCTGAGTAGGCGGTATGCTACGGAGTAAAGCTGGAGTTTTTTGAGGCAGTCAGTGTAGGGCATTTGTTTGAGGCCAGTAATCTTCTTTGTGAGGTACTTCTGTGGCCTTTCCAGCTGCTGCAGATGTCTTGTGAGGTACATTCCAAAAGGGGCGTTGTACTCTATAATGGGTACAATGAATGTAGAGTACAGGGGAACAATGACCTCTTTTTTCCTGGATGAGAACCCTTTTATGATTAGGTGTGCCACGTAGAAGGACTTCCTGACTACTGTGGTGATGTGACTATTAAAGGAGACACTACTGTCCACCTGGGTCCCACGGTCTCATCACACATTCGGTGTTAAGTAGATTGCTGCCTATGTGGTAGTTCATGGGTACAGAGATTTTACCAAAGGGGATGACACTGCACTTTTTGGCATTGAGCTTGAGGCCATGGCTCTGACACCAGGCATCTGTCTCAGCGAGGCCCTTCTGTAGATGTCCACATAATTTGGGGACTTTACTATGGCTCCTAGTTTGCAGTCATCTGCAAACTTAGTTAGCCAGAGGCCTTCTGTGTTAGCCTCTACTTCAGAGAAGTCGATACCAAACAGGAGAGGTCCCAGGACGGAACCCTGTGGTACTCCACTTGTCACTGCTTTGAGGTCAGATTTGGAGTCTGCAACTTTTACAGTGTGGGTTCTGTCAGTGAGCCAGATGGCAACCCATCTTGTGACATAGGGATTTATATCTAGTTTAGTGAGTTTAGCTATAATTCCAGAATGGGGGATGGTGTTGACAGCCTTGGCGAGGTCAAGATAGGCTGTGTGAACCACCTTACCCTCATCTACAGCTTTGGTGACTGCCTCAAAGAAGTCGATCAGGTTCAGGAGGCATGATCTGCCTTTCACAAACCCAAACTGGGTGGGATCCAGAATTTGGAGGTTACCAATGTCTGTTTAGGAGTTCCATGATGATACGTTCCATGGCCTTGCAGACCAGGCTCGTCAGGCTAATAGGTCGATAGTTCCCGGGATCAGTAGTGGCTCCCCCTTTGTGGAGTGGGATAACTGTTGCTGTGCGCCATTCAGTGGGCACAAAGCCTGATACAAGGCTATTATTGAACATGGTGCTAAGTGGGGAGCTAGTTTGTTCTGAAGTTAGTGTAAAATGCAGCCTGTAATGTTGTCCGGTCCCATGGATGCTGTGTTTTTGGCTTTAGAGAGTGCAGCTTTTACCTGTGTAGTTGTGATTACAGGGACTCTGCATTCTTCCTGTACAGATATGGGCCCTTGGGGGGGGGGGGGGTGTTAAAGTTAGCACTGAACCTATCTGCCAAGATGTTGGCAATATCAGTTGGTTCTGTAATTTTCGTGCCGGTGCTGTAACTCAGAGCAGATCTGGGTGTTGCCATTGAGATTCTCGACAGCTATAGAATGCTTTGTGGTTGTCCTTAGAATTAGTGGCGATTTTGTTTTCGTAGCTAGCTTTGGAGGATCTTATAAGGGAGCTCAGCTTCTTATGGAGGCTGACCAGGGAGAGCTGCTCCACTCATGGGATTTTACTCTCTTTTGCAACAGTTTCTTCCTTCTGTTGTACAGTTTGTTTATAGCAGGGGACCACCAGATTGGCTTCCTTTTTTGGAGGATAGAGTCTTTGTTCTGCTTGGGTTAGCACGATCCATGCACTTGTTTAAGTGCTTATAGTGCATTTGTGTAGGGATTCAGCAGTTGTAACTGTATTGTCCATCTGCATGGGTGTCATGAAGTTCACCACTTCTGTCTTAAGAAGCATGAAGATGGCTTTGGAGAAATTTTTTACTGTGGTTTCCTTAATGGGGGGTGGGGGCGGGATGTGGATATCAAGGGTGATTAGCTTATTGTTGGATCGGACCAACGAGGAGTTGACTTCAGGTGTGGAACACCAGTCACTCATGTTGGTAATAACTAGGTCTAGGATATTGTTGCCCCTGGTGGGGGTGTGGATAAGTTGACCCAGGGCGCTGGAGTTTATGAATTCCGGAAAGTGTTGAACTAAGGAGTTGGTACACAAGTAGTTTTCCCAGTTAATGGTGGGAGAGTTGAAGTCACCCATTATTAGGGTGTTTGGTTGAACCCTAATACTTTCCAGTACATCAAGAAAAGAGGAGTGGGAATCCTGGGGCATGGTGGGGGATCTGTAGCAAGCTACAATTTGGATTGCAGTTTTGCCCAGAGTTAGTTGCACATGGATAACCTCGGATGAATTATGCTGAGCAACTAGCCTGGAGGTGTGGATATCCTTGATGAATATGGACACACATCCGCCTTTGATGTTTCGGTCCAGGTTACATGGCTGAAAAGTGTGGTAGGAGTTATAGCCTGGTAGTGCAGGGGTGGTCTCTGGAGCCTTGAATCAGGTCTCAGTCACTGCACAGACATCGATGGTGCCTCGAGTGAGTGCATTTTGAGATTTAGACTTCTAGCACTGAGTAGCATTACCCTCAGTTTTTGCTTGCCTGTTGTTACGGTGGCGAATTTATTTGAACTTGAACCTTGCCTTCGTTTTAGAAGAGATATCTTTGACAATTAGTTGAGAAATTTAAAAGAATTTCCCAACTACAGTCGCCACATAATGCTGAAAGACAAGGGAACAATAAACTCAAGTGCCCAGGTCTCTTATTACTGACACCATGGTAACAGGCATTTTCAATGCAGCAGGATGCAGTATTTGTTCTGCTTCTGAAGAGGAGCATGCAATACTTCTTGACGTTTAGTTTTAGCCCCCCTCTCAAAGTATCACAAATTGATGGTAGTTAGCCATTTTTGAAGGGTATATGTATAAAAGGGGGATTTGGCAATACCACTCAACTTTCAGTCATCAGTAAACAGTGATTAGTTTAGAGATCTGAAGAAGAGATTCTTAACAAGATGGTGGTTCAACACAAATCTCTAGGGAACACCACTGGTCACCTTTTCTCTGTCTGAGGTGTCAACCACTTAGATGTGTACTCTTGTAGCTAAACCAGTTGGCAATCCATCTTACTACACAGGAATTTAGGTTTAAGGCAGTCAGCTTATAAACAATCCCATCATGTTGTACGGTATCATATGCCTTGGCCAAACTGAGGTATGCAGCATGGATGATGTAACTACTGTCACTTGCCTGAGTGAACGTCTCAGAAAAGTTGATTATCAGGTACACATACCCTGGCCTCAATGAATATGCTTCCATTAAATGCATTTTGAAACTTAACAGTTAGATAGGTAGTATATGGGGGGGGGGGGGGGTTAATACAAAATATAGCCCTACGCATTTTATTTAATTATACAACACACATTTTTGTATACATTTTTATTTAATACATTTGTATTTTATATTTCATCAAGTCACTAATTTAGTGTCTAGGCATTTAGCAACAGAATCATGAATTATATATGGAAATATAAAGTAAATAGTTTTCCATAGGAAGAAAGGAATTGAGTTGTGTATCTAATTGGTCTTTTTATACAATTGTTTTATTTAATAATTGCATAAGTATATAAGCTATTTATTGCTTGTGTAACTGTCTGAGGAAGTTTGGATACCAGTCCTAACGAAAGCGCTTACGGAATAAAGTTTTGGAAAAGGAGAACATCTGCAAGTTTCGCTCTTTTTGTGTTTGCGAGTATCAGTTGGTTGTGTCGTTTTTGAGGATTACCAGGTAGGACCACCCCCTTCACAAAGCCAAACTGCAATGCATCAAGCTTAAGACTTCCGATGTCCTGATTTATGAGGATGGTCATAAGAATGGAAGGAGAGTCAAAGTCACCAAGGATTAAAAAGCCCTTGTTTAAAAGTATATCCTGTAAGAATGCCTGGAATTTATCATGGTTATCTGGAGCAATGGAGGGTGATCAACAGCACACTAACAGCAGGACATCTGATTTGCATAATAAGAGCTAAAACACAAGATCATCACAGTGGGGTCTGTTGGTAACTGTTGTGAAGGGATATTATTCCTGACGAACACAGACTCCACTGTAGTTATCAGTGGGCTTAAGGGATGGTAGGCTCAAAACCCAGCATAGCAGGGGTGCCCTATAAGGACAAGAGCCATGTCTCAATAATTCATACATGGACCCATTCCAAATGCTGAAGTGTCTTGAGGTCAGGCAGTTTACTAGGAGCTTACTTAGCTCCCTTGACATTGGCCAGTTTTGGAATTATGGTACTTGCCAGGTTGGGATATTTGTTAGATAAACTCTGCGTACCCCCACTGTGTCTTTTAGGTAGAGTCTTTAGCTACTACATGGAGGCCCTTGAATGAGGGAAGCACAGTCTTTTGCAAAGTAAGCTGGAGCGTCGGTCATCTTGTCCTAGGGTGACACATACTGGATACCTGTTGCAATGAGAACAGCAACTTAGTCAGTTATTTACTCCATGAACTTAGAAATCATTCTGTGTGATGGCAGGATTCTACTCAGAAGCACTGTCTTAACCCTAGCTGAAAACAACAAGGTAAGAGCCAACATATATCTTTCTCCTCAGTCTTGAGGGGTGTGTGCACCAGGTCATTTATTCCCTCAACATTAAATACTATCCATGTTGTAGTCATGCTTGCTGGATAACTGGGTGTTTAGGACCATAGTTATGTTCACCATCTTGACTTCCAAGTGGCTCCCGACTACTGCCCTTATCCAGCCCAGTAACACAGTCTGTGTGCCTCACAACAAACACCAATAACTGGGACGTTCCCAGTAGCAGAATTATGCCCAACAAAAGTGGGTGTGGTTTGCCGTTGGCATGGAGATATCTGGAGTACATGTAATAAGGGATTTAAGCTGATACCCTAGTCAGAGTTCTTGGAGGCGTGAGTATAGATTGACAGCAACAGCATAAGTAAAGTTATTTTCGACTTCATGCATTATACAGCTATATTAATTTTTAATAATCATTCAACTCTCATTACAAAACTGCTCAACTCCTGCCTTCTCTTAAATCACTCCTCCCCATAATAGTTTTCTGCATGAATTATTCCCACACATATTCCATTTATTTCTATGTAATTTGCTCATTTCCTTATATAAATATCCTACTGCCAATTTATACAGTGAATCATTTTCCACAAACACTCTGGTGCCCCAATATTCAATATTTTCCATTCTGCCACAGTTCTCGGAAGCAGCTCTTTCTGCTGGTATAACTGCATCTTTACTAATATAGGTCTTGGCTTGCTTTCTTATGCCCATGTTTGGGGCATATACATGGTGTACCCTTTCAATTAACAAATCCTGCTATTGAAATACCAGTTCAGTTGCTAATTTGCACTTTCACAAAATTAACAGAATCTATTCTTAAGTTTTTTTTTTTTTGGTACAGCAGAACATCTCAAGGTCTGTGTGTGCTCAATCTTCTCTTTTTAAACTGTTCTTCCTAAGATGCCACATTTAGCCAGTCTTTCCCTCATTTCATCCACTGATTTCTGCAATTTTATCAGCTCATCTGAATAACTACTTAAAACTTCTATTTTTCCAACCTGTCATTTGAGTATTTATATATTCCTCCAGTGTCTCTTATTTTAAACCCCTCTGAACACATCTGATTCTTTCCACTAAATTACAGGAAACCATTTCTTGCAACAAAGCTGAAGCCTGAACTGCTTTTTGCTGAACAGATGCAGTCTCTTCCTCAGAGCTGTTTCTTCATCTCTGGTTGATCTCTCTACAGATTTGTCATCTGCCATCAAGGCAGTGAATAGCCAGTAACTGAATTTTACCAACATTAATAGCTTTTACTGGATATTTTACAAAGTAACCCCCCCCCCCCAAGTGGGAGGGCTCTAATCAACCTGTTGATCAGTGTACAGTCATCTTGGAACCAGTGTCAGTTATGTATTAAGTTTAATGATATTGCATTTGCATGGGTGGGGAGGGGAGGTGCCAGTGCTATGCTCAATGTAAGTAGCAGACCATAAGGGGGGATATATTCAGAGGTGTTAAGCATTAACACTTCTTAGAAAGGCAAAGAAAAAATGTAACCAGAAAAAAAGTCCGCCAAACATTTAGAAAATGACTGCTTATTAAACGGCCTGTCTTGCTCTTTCTGCTTGCCTGAAGTTTTTGGCCCTTTTAATGTAAAACCTCAACTACTACGCACCTCCTTTTAATGCAACGCCCCAACTACTACGCACCTCCTTTAAGTGCAGGTACAATCCATCTTTTTTTTTTTTATTTACACAGGACCTCAGAATAAAGTAAACCTCAGAAGTCTGGTTCCATGTCTGTTGTGATAGTACTTCAGGAAAGAAAAAAAGAGTTGGTCCTAAATACAGCCCTGTTTTTATGGAAAGCTGTACAGTGTTCCTTCTACTGCAAGGTCTTCAACTCAGATGATTCTTCTTGCTAAGGTAAAGGTCACCAAGAACAAAAAGTTATCCATGGTAAGAATTTTAATAGAAAGGTTATTAGTAAGCTCACATAGGATAAAAGTCATTTTCTGTTACAGAGATAAAGCCCCAAGGAAAGGGTAATGACCTTTTTGAAGGCCATTCAAAAATCTGACTGTACGGAGTGCCCAGTGGAGGCTGTAACAGGCAAGTGTAAACAATTCTGAGGTACATCTTGGGGCACATACCCGTTAACAGAACAAGATGAGATACTAAAGATGCCTTAAGAAATTACACCTTTGGTCTGTATTATCAGAATCTTATTTTATTTAGCCAGTAAGACCTCCTAGCTTTCCGCAGGATCTGTAAAACTTCAGTTGGTGAAGCATAACATGAGATCAGGATTCTACCCCTCAGGCTACTAGTACAAGGCTTATTAGGACAGGGTAAATCAGTTGCCTCTTACTGAGTTAGTAGCAAGAATGACTTTTTGAAAAATTAGGGACTCCTCTTTGCTCAACTCCACCATCTGGAGGCACCAGAAATGCTTCGACCATAAGGGAGCTATAAGGAAGAAATCTGTTGTCTTCTGTTGCTTTCATAAGTATCACTGGCAGCACTGAGAAAGGCACAAGACACTCCCTGCTTCACTGGGCAGAAAACAGTGCATTCACTACCCAAACTTCCTAGTACATGGATCTGGAGAAAACGTCTCGATTTGAGGATTCAAAAATGAAGAGAAGAGCTCTACATCTGGAAACCACTACTTTAATATCACAACGTGGAAGATTGTGGTATCAAATTTGCATTCATGGACAGAGGCTAGATTGACACAGCTTGCTTATTGAACAGATGTCAGCTGAAGAAATATAGAATACTGGATGGTGTACCCTTGTGGTGATCCCATGCCATCAAAGCCAGTTTGAAGACAATTGCAAGTTTCCCCATTTGCTTATTACCATATATGCCTGGTGTTGCTCTATCCACTTGGGGGAGTTCCTTACCTCCAGGTACCTTGCATATTTGCAGGGCTTAGGTGACAGCTAGCAGCTCTTTAACAACAATGCACTGAACTCAGTTGTGGTTGTTTCACCCTCCATGTCATTTCAGAAGCTCTGCATGAGCTCCTCAAGCAAAGTGGACATTAGCCAGGATTTGGGACTCCTGAGGAACCACAAATGGAATTCCTGGGTTGACTTGGAACAGGATCATTAACAGTAAGACAAAAATGAAGACTTCTTCCTTATAGCTCTCAACTGGCCAAAGCAGTGCTGCTGCTGAAAGCTCTTCAAGAACCACATAATATTCAACATATGCAGCCTAGCTAAGGGGACTATGAGAATGGAGGATTTCAAGTTCTACCATGTTGTCATGCAGGACATCTCAGCCACCTGCAAAATGATTGTATCAGAAAGACATTTTCCAGTGAAGAGGACAGTCTGCCTAACTTAACACTGCTCACAAGAAGGCCATCCACTGAGACAGACCAGGAATGGACTTAAAGTTCAGATTAGTCAGGTATACAGCTTGTACAGTATCAAGTCTTCCTGGGAACTGGCCTGTACAAAGCAGTCATCCAAGTATGGAAAACTTGAATGACCTTCAATATAAGGTGGACAAGGACTATGGGTAAGCATCTGGTAAAACAGCTGCGTTGGCATAGAGGGATAAAGTCTCACTGCCAACCAAGAAACTAGAGTTTGACTAGCAGCTTGGGCACCCGTTGGAGGTGGAAATAAAGAATAAGAGGAATGACAAGGCAAAATCCTACTTTCCTGCCTTTGGGATAGGGGTATGTGCTTTTAAGCACATTTGCCACAATACAATTTGTGGGGGGAGACTGGGGATCACATGTACATGATTTTCTACAGGGGGCAGAAACAACTGACTACACCACAAAATGCATTTCTAAGGGCTACTACAAATCAGCCCCTTGAACACAAATGAACATGTGTGGAACTTGTGTCTTAAAAGTGGGCAGGGGGATACAACAGATGCTGTAGTGATGGTTCCTCTTGTGACGGCCTCTTTACCCTGGGCCAGTAATCAAGGAGCCTCAATCTTCACCACTGACACCAGTGAGAATCACTAAGAACAGGAATGGATTTTCACAGTATTTCAAATGCAGCTCTCTCCATCAAGCACATCCCCCCCAACAGCACACAGGGGACCTGCTCCAGATCTGGGTCTGGACTCTCTCTCCAGATCCCAAGCAAGACTCACTTTGGTGCACTGAGTCCCAGTTCCAAGTAGCCGACACACCCACACCTAGATACTTGATTTTACACATGCACTCCTGGGAAAAGCTGGTACAGATTTACTAGCTGTACTCCTTCGGCCCAGACTATAAGGTAACCTTGCTGATACCAGTCAACCACGGTCAGGCTCTTACAAGGGTATCCAATTATACGGAGTAAAATCAACAACACAAGTGGTAAATTGTAACCAAAGCTGCAAAGCTTTTCTGAGAGGCCAAGGTGTCATTAAAATAAGCACAAGTACTCTCAAGATTTTAAAAATTTTCTCTAAAAACAGCCACAATGAAAGATATAAAAATATTTAATAAATAATAAAATAGAAAACATGAAAATACTAAACGTCCAAGTACAGTAAACATCAGAGTTTCATCACAGGGGAGAAACAACACAGTTGGACAGATTCAAACAAATGCAGAAAAACACTACTTAACTGATCTCACTATATTTCCTGACTGTCCAAAGAATAACTGCTCCCAACCTAACTTAATACAACAAGGCAAGATTAGATGTAGATATGCTTACTTCCAGAAAGCAAGGTGATGAACTACCAACTAACTTAACTAACTGTGGTAATTGTCATATTTTTATATCAGGTTCCAAAGAAAACAAAACAAGCTATTGTGCAAGTTCCATCCTCTGTGCTGGTTATACAATGACATCACATTTGATCACCTGACTCGTCTGGTACAATATACATTCAGAGCTTTGCTAAGAACTGTAGCAGTATTTGAAAATTATAGAACAATTTAAAAAAAAAAAACTCTGCTCTTCCCTTCCAGAATTCTTTGTTTAAACACAAACATTTACTCAATTATAACACAGTTAATACATTTTTAACACAAGCATCTGTACAATTCGGTGAGATAGTCAAATGACTTATTTACAAACTCCATTTACACATGCACTGTCCTATTCTTCCCGTCATGGATGGCAACACCTCATATTAGTCACACCTCTAAGTAGACTTTCAGAGGAAACAAATGTGTCAAGAGTAGGACTGATGATTTGTTAGGCAGCAGAGTCAAAATAAGCCCAAAATCTTAAGTATCCGATTAATACTCAGACCAGTAGATACCGCAAAGCAGAGAGGCAAAATAAATGTCTACCTTGATATGGACCACAGAAATCACAGTTCCTTGTGAACAGGGGTATTTGGGAGGCATCCTTCATGTCTAAAATGACCACGAGGACCATCCTTCCTGCAAGACAGCAGGAAAATGGGTTAATTCCTTGATTTTTTGTCTTTACACCAAGAAACGTGGTTGAACTGCAGAGGTCCAGAGTGGACCTTCAAAGCCCAGCCTTCCTGGTTACCAGAAAAAGCCTCGAATAGAACTTGAGCCCTTCTCTGTAAGATGGTTTCTTTATACTCTGGCTGATGAGCTTGTCCAAGAATGGGCTCACTAGGTCCACCTGATCTATGAGAAGTGGAGATATTCCCATGAAAGATGGAAATGCATGGAAGTAAACTATGTATTTTGATACATCACCCCTTTAACTCCTAGTACCACGATCAAACTACACAATTTCCCCTTAAAAATGGACAGTCTCCTTCCTAAAAAGTAAGTGAAGATGCATGGGAATAATAGGCTGGTATAAATCAAAACTTGGAGAGAACCCTCCTGTGAAGTACTGATTTGGAGGAAGACCAAATGTCTTTGCCTTGTTTTTAATAGCATTTTCAAAGATATTCTCTATAAGCTGTTCCCAGCTGAGACTTCTACCTATAAAAGATGCTGCTCAGTGGGAAATTTCCTGATGTGTACAGTAATCTGAGGAGAGAACAATTTAACTTTTTTACATAGTACTGCCTTTTCCTTAAGTTTTTTTTTTTTTTTTGTTAACAATTTCTTGGAGGGGCAGACAAAAACAAAAGGTTCTTGCCCAAGGCTGCACTGAGAAACTGATGTCATATCATCTGGCAATGGCTGGATCAACAGCCATATATTTCTTCTAATCAATGTGACAAACACAGCTGCTCAGGCATAGGCACCTGTAAAATTACAGCCACTGTCAACTGTATGCTTACAGCCCTCGACAGTAGTCATAGACCATTTGTCAACCAAAGCAGACCACTGCTCCACATGGACGTTTTTCAGACTCGGCCTGAGAGCACTGTCTGGTTAAGTAATTTGTTCAGAGTCGCACAGTAGGCTGAGGGAATTAAATGGTGCACACAGTGATGTGTTTCATCAGCTCATAGCCTGAATTCTCTAAGCCAACTGCCATACAATTAAGTCATTATTTCTGAACTCAGTCTGACTTCTTCAATCATATTCCCTCAGAATAACACTTTCTTAGCAATGGGAAGAGCATTAACTGATAAAAGCCAGCTCTAACACCACCCCCCTTCCCATGCAGCATTCAGTGAAAAACACCCCCAAAGTGTCTGCAAATAAGTTTTTACAGAGTTTTGACAAGATGAAGGAAAAAAAATTAAACATCTGTCCGTGTGCTGGTGGATGGGAATCTGGCTTTAGGGAGACATTATCCAAGAATCTTCAATGACCTGAAAGACTGATGGAGTGGCCAACTGCTTAGGTGTCTCCTGGGGTCCTTGTTTTATCAACAGTATGGTTCATTGAACCGTACTTTGCCAAAATTACTTTAGCGAAAGTGCATTTTGTCGAAAATGCACTTTCGCTAAAGAAAACAAAACAAAAATGCCATTAGCATGTACTGTTGATATACAACTAAGGAAACTCTTGTTGAATTCTTAGTACAGTGGGGATAAGGAAATATTCCCTTTTCCCCCACTGTAGTGCAATCTCAGAGTGAGAATATTAAAGTGGGGGGGGGGGGGGCTTGCTCCTCTGCATATCAGTGTTTAATGTGTTTTTTTTATATTTAGGTTTTTTTTATTTGTCCGCGAAAGTGCATTTTCGACAAAATGCACTTTCGCAGAAGTAAGGCTCGATGAACCTTACGTTTGAGTAAAGAACATAGACCAGTCTCCTGTAGTATATGTCAATTCCATAGCCCACATTTAAAATGTTCTCACTTTAAACAGAACAAACTTTCTCATCTGGATCATAACCTTGGGAAGAACAGACCTGACAGTATTCCCCTTCCTTGAGATTTCAGGCAAACAACCAATCAAGAGAAGTTTCTCTCTCTTCCTCTTGACAGAAGTACCATTTTGAGTGTCAAAAGTTGCCTCAGAAGGGGGACGTTGCCAGAACATACAACCTCTTCCATTTTGCCACACCTTATGTAAATCACCTACATCGAAAATGACTAGTGGCTGTCTCATGGGCTACTAGGCCTGAGACCAGGTCATCTTGTTTTCGTTTTCTGAAGTGCAAAACTCATCATAATCATGTCACCCAGTGTTGGGTTCCTGGCTATGTACAGATGGAGAGACGGACCTCTGGGGCTACACAGGTAGTAGTATACTCTGGTGATGCAGCAAGAACTATGACACCTGGCTAGGTTAGTACACTACTATTCCACTGTCTTTTTATGAAGAGGAAATGACAGGCATAGAAAGCACAATTCAGTACAAAATTTACTATCATAGTAGATATTCGAACAGCTCATGGTTGCAGCAATCCTGACAACTGGGACTTCAGCTAAAGAATGTCTGACATCTGGCCCAGTTGTCAGATCTCAACATCCCTCCCCCTCCAAGAGTGTAGACCTCCATCTGTCAGGGAAGCCAGAATGTTCCCAGTACAAGAATGACGTCTGCCCACACAGATTTAAAACCTTACTCCTCAGAAAAATATAGGGTACCTATCCTGAAAGTTGAGCAAGGACCTGGCTTAAACCTTCGGATGACAGAAAAACAAAGGCTCTCAAATTCTAAGCTGAGAGGAGTTAAGAGACAAAAAGGTGCCTTAAGTCTATTTAAGCCAGAGCAGGAATAAGGCACTGAAGGAAACATTAAAAAATTTCAAGAACATTTTCCATAGTTCTAGTCATGAATTACACATTTTTCCTCATAACCTTAATATTAGTCTTCACACATGGGTGCCGGAACCATGGAGCTGGGAGGGGGAGCCCCCCACTTTTACAGCTGCAAGACCTGTCGGAAAAAACGAATGAAGTGGAGTTTTCACGCGGATTCGCGTGCAGAAGTTAAACTAACTAAACTAGCTGTTCTTGTTCTCTTATTGCTCTGTGTTACAGGAGTTATGCTGCCGCTATGCTGCCAGAGTCATGCCAGTAAGGAGAGTTTTGTTCTTTTATTTGCAGGCGTTATGCTGCCCCTGTCTATGCGTGCGTATGTAAAATGCCCCAGTTAGATAAAACTGGTGGTTAGTGTTACTCAGGCTCAAACAAGAGCCTGAATTCTCTACCAATACCACCACTTGCGATTCAGGGAGTTGAGTCCACAGCTCTCAACTGTCCAGATTTTTACAGAATATTTGGCTCATACTTTTGGTCTGTTCCTCTTAAAATTTGTGGTTTTCTGGCAAATCTGTGAGGATCGAATTCACTAAATGATAAAGTTTCAGCCTTCCTATCTTTCAGGAAACGTATGGTAACACAAAACACTATTTTAGCAACTTTCTAAGATTATACAAGCAATATTTAAAATGTGTCAGTGGTTTTGCCCCCTCCCCCAAATAAAATTGGGCCTTTTCCAGATTTTTTGCGGTGCAAAGTTGAGAGATTTAGTTGAGTGTCAAGTGGATTTTACAAGGAGCTGACAGCTTCAAGGGAAGAGAAGTTTAGTGCTACTTATGCTAAGTTACTTGCATTGTTAGTAGCACAACAGGTAGTATACTTGCTTTTGATGCAGAAGGCTGCGTGTTCTACTCCAACAGTATGCAGATGGATTGCTGATACTGTACTGTGTTGTACTTTAAAGGGAGTGGATGCTGCAGTCCTATGAATGTCCTCCTTTGGAGGAGTTAACCTAGTAACTATGTTTCTGTTATCAGTTTGCCATCCATTCCCCATTGCAAAATTACTAGCTTATTTTGTTAATGTACCATAGGCAATTTATTCTTCAAGGGCAACAGGCACTTTATTTGTAGATAAAACAATGAAATATAAATTTGTTTGCTAGCAGCAACCTCTTCGTCAGTTACAGATTTCTTTAATGTGGAATTTAGATGACTTACTTCTGCAGAGATTTTGCATATTTACTCATATTGGTGGATTGTAATGACAGAAGTTTGAGTTGCCTTTTATGGTTGAAATTTTCTGAAATGGGTAGTTTTGTCATTATTGGTTCATACATTTTGTTTCATTGCTTACTAGAAGACTGTTCCAAACTACAAATTTAAAACCCATTCTAACAACTGGTGATATATTATACAAGGAATATAATTTGTAATAACCTGATTGTATTAATCAGGAAGGTGAATAAAAGAATGCATACAGGTATGCTTGCTCACAGGATGCAGGAGATCAAAATAGGGGACGAGACCAGTCACCAATGGAGTCCCCCAAGGTTTGGTGCTGACACTTTCTGTTTAACATATACAGCTCAAAAGTTGAAGAAAATACCAAAGGGCTTTGGCCGACTAAGTTTGAGAAGACTGCAAGCTACGGGCAGTTATTGAATCCCCAAATGACTTCGCCATCATGCAGGATGGTGTCAGAATCATGAATTGAAACTAAACTCCAAGAAATACATTATTGTATCCTTTGGGAAGTAATCTACTCCAGGGAACTGCCAAACTGACAATGCCCCCTGAGAACTGACCCAGTTGTTTGGCATTTGGGAACTTGTGTGTACAGTGATCTAACTTTAGACCAACATGTGATGCGCTTAGAGTCATAAGAAAGTCTTTCTATACTGCACAGCTTATAAACAAATTGATTTTGACTAGCTCTAGAGATGTTAATGTCCCCTTTACAAAGCCCTCATTAGGTCAATCATTTTGATAATGCCCACTTTGGCATGTATCTGTCCGGACTAATGCAACAATCGGAATACCCACATAGAAACCTTACTAAAAGGATACAAGTCCTAAACAACAGGTCTTGCATGGACAACCTCAAAGATTTATCACTATACTCAGTATCCTACAGAGTGCTTAGAGGTGACATGTCTGACATACAAAACATCCTCCATCCTAATACAGACGGACCTACTGAACTTCAGCAAATCAAATGGCATCAGAAATACTCAGTTCAGGTATACGTTGTGGAGAGATGGATGTATATCACAGAAGCTACCACTGTTCCAGAACAGACTATCCATTCAAGTAAAACAAAGCTCATCCCTGCCCATATTCAAATGCAACTCGGATCTAATGATGGGTAATAGAAAATGTACTCCAGGATTGCCCCTCATGCCACTAATGGATAAAGGCAGTTCCTACATACTGCATCCCTTACATGAGTCCCCTCAAATTTTCTACAGTATGATCACAATTATTCTCACTAGGGCTAATATACAATTATCAGCCATGGGATAGGTATGACCAATGAGGAAATGTTAATTCAAGCAACAAAAGGAAATTGGCTAAGCTTAAAATGCCCTCCAAGTGAACCTATGTTGTGGCAGTAAATAGTTTTAAAAAAATTGCCCTTTTTAGATCACCAAGTGCCTATCTGGCACCTCTGTCTTCACAACACAACTTCATATTTTCAATATCCACTAGGATTGCCAACTTTTCATATCAAGAAATCTGGACATGCATGTGAAAGCAAACTGTGTGCAGAACAGAAGCGTGGGTTTAATGTCCCCTCGAGGGGACTGTCGTACAATATTACTGTGCGCAATCAAGCATTCTTAGCTTAAAGTGTTGACAGTGTCCAAAACCAAAAAACAAAACCAAAGGAAATCAAGCTGCTTTAATAAAATCCAAGGACAATTCTCACAATAAATAATTCCAGTAAGCGCTTTCATCTGTAATAAGACTTCTTCATACTGGAAGTTAACATTCAAAAACACACATTTAAATACTTTAAAAATCACATGACCACATACTTAGTGTTTTAACCCTTCACATTTAAGATGCATAATAAAATCTTCTCTATTGTTCAGACCAGGGGGGGTAAAGCAAGTATAGTGTCTAACCTACCAACTATATTCCAACCGCCTCAAGTCATCTTCTGGATTAAATGAATTTTCTACATTTTTAGACTGTCCACTACAAGGAATTTAAAGTTAACTTTACATGAACCATGTTTATAATGCTTCCCCAGGGCATTCCTTTCATCCCCAATAGAAACTGTGTATTTATGTTTATGTATTCTTTTGTACAATTATCTTGTAGTTCTTCCTACATAAAAAGATTTACATCCTAAGCAAAAAGTGACAAACTATATTTTAACATTATTCAAAGTGCATTATGTTTTTTTGTGAACAAATAGTTACACATGTTACAGTTGTAACACTTAACCATTCAATTTCTGTCTGACCTGACTTTTGTTATAGTCAACTTACTTTGAAAGAAGTCTTTGAAACTTTTCCCTCTTTTTTTGGGTAGAGAGAGGCTTATGCCCTATAATTTCTAGTAACTCAGTTTGTCCCCCAAACAATTTCCAATTATTTGTTATGATTTCTTTTATTCTCCAGGAGTCCAAACTATTCACAATAGGCATTCTTACTTTGTTTTTTTATTTACTCTACCTTCTTCAGTTTCTTGTACCTCTCCGAGTTTTAACTTTAGTTCTAATATCTGTGACTAATGTTTTTGGATAACCTCTGATAAACTTTTTCACAAAAAATCGTCACTTGCTATACCAAAATCTTCTTCCCTTTCTATCAGGTCGCTGATCCTCAACAACTGTCTTTTTACTATATTTTCTTTGGTCTTCTTGGGGTGCATGCTACTATAAAGTAAGTACATATTACTTTGGACCTCTTTTTTTTTTTTTTTAAGAATTTGTGCTCCTAATTTTCTCTTATCCTTAAAGACAGTTGCATCCAAGAAATTTATTGTTGTTAAATTAAACTGGCAGGTAAATTCCAAAAAAGTACACAACTGTTGATGTATGTCTTGAATTCACATAAGACCTCTTCCGTTCCTCTCCAAATTAAGAAAACAGTCAATAAAATGATACAATGCCACGATATTATTTCAGTACTCGCTATGTAATATAAGAGTGGTTTCCCACCCATACATATACAGATTGGCATAACTGGGGGCCAGTGCCGCCACCATTGCCACTCCATTTGTTTGATGGAAAAAATCACTATTAAATGAGAAGAAATTATAATTAAGAATAACATCAAGCAGTTCCATTAATATTCCTACAGTACTGTCAGAATATAACTTAGATTTAATTAATTCAAGCCTCACTGTCTCCATGTCATCATTGGGTATTACTATATACAGTGATTTTATATGCATAGTTACCAGTAAATCACTTTCTTCCACATACATTTGTTTTCCCTAAGAAATCAAGTGTCTCTGATATATGTACTGTTGTTAACCACTACGCTCTAAGTGTTTGTCTACATAGAGAGCCATACTTTGTTTTGCTATGTAGACTAGACCCTATGGGTCTGGGGGGATCATTTAGCTCTTTATCGATCTTTGGAATTCCAAAGATACTACTTATTTTTGGATTTTCAATAGTAAAGTATGTTTTAGCACCCTGAGTAATTCTGGCTGTATAAAACCATTCTTCATCTAAGGAATCAATAAATGAATAAGCTCTCTTAATTTCTTTGAATGACTCCTTCCTGTGGTCGCGTGGGTTTCCTCCAGGTGCTCCGGTTTCCTCCCACATCCCAAAGACATGCTGTAGGTGGATTGGACACTCTAAATTGGCCCTAGGCGTGAGTGTTTGTGCACCTTCTGTGGAAGGTTGGGCGCCAGGCTGGCAACTCGACAAACTCTACTGCTAATCATGAGCGGACAGGTAATCCACTGTGGCAACCCGTAAAAGCCGAAAGAAGAAGAATTTCTTTGAATGACACTTTCTTATAACAATTCACATCAGACAATAGGTCATACATTTTGTTTTCATACATTCTTCTATCTAGAGCAACTATTGCTCTCCCTTTATCAGCTTTAAACACTAATAGCTCATAATTTTTAATAAAATCAAAAAAACAATTTGTTTTCTCTACTGGACTTACTATAGTAATTATAACTAGCTTCTTTTTCAAGAGCTTCAATAATTTGCAGTTCACAACTATTCAGAAACATTTCCAACTCTTTTTTTTAAGGGTTGCTTAAATGTGCTAGGTTTACAGAAATGTTCTCTGTGCTTAAGTAGCTTTAAAAAAGAACTTGAAATTTAACTGTCTTATATAGTCTGTAATACTGTTAAGCACTTCCATTTTTTCTGCCCTTCTGGCAGCCACAAAATTCCACCTTTTACTTAAAATACAGCATTCTTCTTGAGAAAGTTCATAACTAGATACATTCACTATTTTAAAAGAAACAGTATCTATGTTTTCCATCCTTTGCGGTTCTTCCAGTTTGACTGTCTCTCATTGTGTACATGTCCCTTATTCGATGAAGAAGCAGTTACTTGAGCCCATGTCTTGTTTCCATCTTTATTTTGCTGATAAACATACACGGGCTGGGTGGAAACAGGTCTAACTGATGTTTCTTGTGAATTACTGCTATTTCCCCCCACTTATTTTTGTCATAGTAGTATTTTTCTTTTTATTTTGATGTTTGTGAGTATCAGAGGCACATGGTAGTGTCTCCTCTTGGTTCCATTAATACAACAAATGCTCTGATCTCCTAACTTCATTTGTTTCACTGCTGCCATTTTCCACATCTAGTTGCTCCTGCCTGCCTTCAGCCTCATTCTGAAGGAATGCAGAAGCCACACCTCCTTCATAGTCAGCACACTCACTCATACTTTTTTTTTTTTCAAATATATTTTTATTGAATTTTTCAAACTTTTCAAACATACAAAGGAAAAACTGTAAGTCACTGCGGGAAGCAGTAAGGTATAGATATATATGTACCAGTTAGTGCAAAAACTATGCATTTAGAACACAGCAGTTATCTTACAGGGAAGCTTACATCTTAGAGACCAATATAAACAGTAAAGACCCCCAATAACCTATTACAGTCAAAGTCTAGGGATACAAATGGAAAGTGGCTTGGAAGGAAGAATATATGACTGTCTTAAGAAAAAAGAAAAGCGGTAAGGAGGGTATAACCATAAAAAACAACTATTTACACCATGTACTTCTATTTATACCATATTTACAACATATTTACACCATGGATGCCAGAGGATAACAAAATAACAAAATATTTTGCAAAATCAAAAGTTACCGTGTGATGGTAATGTCTAATGGCTATAGGGCCAGAAATTATGCTGATGGAGGTTTTAGCACACTCACTCATACTTAAGTTTTCCTTTTGCACAAGGCTTCAAGTTTAAACAATCTTGTATGGCACACATCTTTGTTTCAAAATTGTCAAATGAAGTAGTCTGCTTAGTTTGTTAAAATCACAGCATATTTTTTCATTTAAAATAACCATATTGTTTCTGTTTAAAGAGACAAGAAGCTCCATATATTGCAAACCGGCCTTCTGATTAATATCTAGCCATTTGTCCATAAATTCTTTCGTATAATCATTTCCAGCAGGTAATTTTGTCAGCCTCAAACCCTCTGGTACCCTTTGAGTTCTAAGACTGTTTTCAAAATAAATACTGTCTCACTGAAGCCGTTTGAGCTTACTCAAGTCTCTTTCTAACTGCAAAATCAGTTAAGTTAAAGTTACGAACCTCATTTCTGCGGTCTTCTTTAGTCTGGAATGGATTCAAAGGTGGTACCAGACAATCTGAAAGTACTTCATCACTCCTGTTGCTCCCAGCACTCATAGTATTTTGTCTTACAATAGATGTACTTGCTGTCCCTTCTTGATTTAAAATGAAGGAACCATTTGGAGTGTCATTTAAAATACATCCAGCAGGCAGTGAAGGCCAGATCCAGAAGCAGTTGCGTGATTTGCCATATAACTGAACTCAAAGCCAAAGCAGTAATCAAACAGTAAGCTAAAAGCTGGTTAAGACTGAAGTCTAAAACCAAAAAACATAACCAAAGGAAATCAAGCTGCTTTAATAAAATCCAAGGACAATTCCACAACAAATAATTAACAGAGTATGCGCTTTCATCTGTAATAAGACTTCTTCATACTGGAAGTTAACATTCAAAAACACACATTTAAATACTTCTAAAAAATCACATGACCACATACTTAGTGTTTTAACCCTTTAAGTTTAAGATGCATAATAAAATCTTCTGGTAGCAAAAGCAAGTGATTTTTAAAGTATTTAAATGTGTTTTTGAATGTTAACTTCCAGTCTTAACCAGCTTTTAGCTTACTGTTTGATTACTGCTTTGGCTTTGAGTTCAGTAATATGGCAAATCACGCAACTGCTTCTGGATCTGGCTTTATGTCACTCCCTGCTGGATGTGTTTTAAATGACACTCAGAATGGCTCCTTCATTTTAAAATCAAGAAGGGACAGCAAGTACATCTATTGTAAGACAAAGTACTATGAGTGCTGGGAGCAACACGAGTGATGAAGTACTTTTAGGTTGTCTGGCACCACCCTTGAATCCATTCAAGAATAAAGAAAACCGAAGAAATGATGTTCGTAACTAACTTGACGAATACTTTTTTGTAGTTAGAAAGAGACTTAAGCTCAAACGGCTTCAATGGGACAATATTTATTTTGAAAACAGTCTTAGAACTCAAATGGTACCAAAGGGTTTGAGGGTGACAAAATTACCCGCTGGAAATGATTATACCAAAGAATTTATGGACAAATTGCTAGATATTAATTACAAAGTCGGTTTGCAATATATGGAGCTTCTTGTCTCTTTAAACAGAAACAATATGGTTATTGTAAATGAAAAAATATGCTCTGATTTTAAAAAACTTAAGCAATCTACTTCATTTGACAATTTTGAAACAAAGGTGTGCCATACAAGATTGTTTAATTAAACTTAATGAAGCCTTGTTCAAAAGGAAAACTAAAAAGTATGAGAGAGAGACTGTGCTGACTATGAAGGAGGCGTGGCTTCTGCATACAGCCTTTTCCTTCAGAATGAGGCTGAAGGCAGGCAATAGCAACTAGATGTGGAAAATGGCAGCAGTGAAGCAAATGAAGTTAGGAGATCAGAGCGTTTGTTGTATTAATGGAACCAAGAGGAGACACTACCATGTGCCTCTGATACTCAAAATAAAAAGAAAAATACTACTATGACAAAAATAAGTGGGGGGAATAGCAGTAATTCACAAGAAACAGCAGTTACACTGGTTTACACCCAGCCTGTGTATGTTTATCAGCAAAATAAAAGTGGAAACAAGACATGGGCACAAGTAACTGCTTCTTCATCGAATAAGGGACATATAAACAACTGAAGACAGTAAAAAAATTGGAACAACAAGGATAGAAAACATAGGTACGGTTTCTTTTAAAATAGTGAATTTATCTAGTTGTGAACTTTCTCAAGAAGAATGCTGTATTTTAAAGTAAAGGGTGGAATTTTGTGCCTGCCAGAAGGTCAGAAAAATTGGAAGTGCTTAACAGTATTACAGACTATGTAAGACAGTTAAATTTCAAGTTCTTTTTTAAAGCTGCTGAAGCAGAAAGAAATTTTCTGTAAACCTAGCACATATAATCCACCCTTAAGAAAAGAGTTGGAAATGTTTCTGAATAGTTGTGCACTGCAAATTATTGAAGCTCTTGAAAAATAATCTAGTTATAATTACTATAATATGTCCAGCAGAGAAAACAAATTTTTTGATTTTATTAAAAATGATGAGCTATTAGTTTAAAGCGGATAAAGAGGGAGCAATAGTTATTCTAGACAGAACAATGAATGAAAACAAAATGTATGACCAATTGTCTGAAGTGAATTTTTGTAAGAAAGTGTCATTCAAAGAAATTAAGAAGGCTTATTCATTTATCGATTCCTTAGTTGAAGAATGGTTTTATACAGCCAGAATTACTTTTGGCTGCTCCCGTTAGGGGTCGCCACAGCAGATCAACCGTTTCCATTTCTTCCTGTCCTCTGCATCTTGCCCTGTCACACCAACCACCTGCATGTCCTCTCTCACCACATCCATAAACCTTATCTTAGGCCTCCCTCTTTACCTGGTAGCTTCATCCTTAGCATCTTTTTCCCCAATATACTCTGCATCCCTCCTCAGCACATGTCCAAACCAACATAATCTTGCCTCTCTGGCTTTGTGTCCAAACCTTCCAACCTGGGCTGACCCTCTAATATACTTATTCCTAATTCTGTCCATCCTCGTCACACCCAGTGCAAATCTTAACATCTTCAACTCTGCCACGTCAAGCTCTCGACTCCTGCCTTTTTGTCAATGCCACTGTCTCCAACCCATATAACATAGCTGGTCTCACTAACCTTTTGTAGACCTTCCCTTTCACTCTTACTGGTACTCTTCTGTCACAAATCACTCCTGACACTCTTCTCCATCCTGCCTGTACTCTCTTCTTCACCTCTCTTCCACAGTCACCATTACTCTGAAATGTTGATCCTAAGTACTTAAACTCATCCACCTTCGCCACCTCTACTCTCTGCATCCTCACCATTTCTCTATCCTCCCTCTCATTCACACACATATATTCCGTCTTAGTCCTGCTGACCTTCATTCCTCTTCTCTCTAGGGCACATCTCCACCTCTCCAGGGTCTCCTCCATCTGTTCCCTACTCTCACTACAGATCACAATGTCATCTGCAAACATCATAGTCCACGGGGACTCCTGTCTGAACTCGTCTGTCAACCTTTCCATCACCATTGCAAATAAGAAAGGGCTCAGAGCTGATCCTTGATGTAATCCCACCTCCACCTTAAACGCATCAGTCACTCCCACTGCAGACCTCACCGCTGTCACACTACCCTCGTACATATCCTGTACCACTCTTACATACTTTCTGACACTTACGACTTCCTCATACAATACCACAACTCCTCTCTAGGCACCCTGTCATATGCTTTCTCTAAATCCACAAAGACACAATGCAACTCCTCCTGACCTTCTCTGTACTTCTCCATCAACACTCTCAGAGCAAACATCGCATCTGTAGTGCTCTTTCCTGGCATGAAACCATACTGCTGATCACTAATCATCACCTCCCTTCTTAACCTAGCTTCCACTACTCTTTCCCATAACTTCATGCTGTGACTGATCAGATTAATCCCTCTGTAGTTACTACAGCTCTGCACACCACCCTTATTCTTAAAAATCGGTACCAAAACACTTTCTCCATTTCTCAGGCAACATCTCATTTTCCAAGATTTCATTAAACAATCTAGTTAAAAAACTCCACTGCCATTTCACCTAAACACCTCCATGCTTTCACAGGTATGTCATCTGGACCAACAGCCTTTCTGTTCTTCATCCTCTTCATAGTTATCCTTACTTCCTCCTTGCTAATCCACTGCACTTCATGATTCACTATCCGTACATCATCTAACCTTCTCTCCCCTCTCATTCCCTTCATTCATCAACCCCTCAAAGTATTCTTTCCATCAGCTCAACACACTCTCCTCGCTTTTGAGTACGTTTCCCTCATTATCCTTCATCACCCTTACCTGCTGCACACCTTTACTAGCTCGGTCCCCCTGTCTAGCCAATCAGTACAGGTCCTTTTCTCCTTCCTTAGTGTCCAACCTTTTATACAACTCTTCATACACCTTATCCTTAGCCACCTCTCTCTTTGCCATGCACCTTATTTCCTTATACTCTTGTCTACTTTCTTCATCTCTGACAATCCCACTTCTTCTTCGCCAACCTCTTTCTCTGTATACTCTCCTGTACTTCTTCATTCCACCACCAGGTGGGTACTAAAAATACTTTACTATTGAGAATCCAAAAATAAGTAGGAACTTTGGAATTCCAAAGATCCATAAAGAGCTAAATGACCCCCCCCCTCCCAAGACCCATAGTGTCTACTCTACATAGCAAAACAGAAAGTATGGCTAACTATGTAGACAATTACTTACAGAAGGTAGTGGTTAACAACAGTACATATATCAGACTTTTGATTTCTTGGGAAAAAAATCAAAAACATATGTGGAAGAAAGTAATTTACTGGTAACTATGGATATAAAATCACTGTATACAGTAATACCTAATGATGAAGGCATGGAGACAGTGAGGCTTGAATTAAAGTTATATTCTGTCAATACTGTAGGAATATTAATGGAACTGCTTGATGTTACTCAATTATAATTTCTTCTCATTTAATAGTGATTTTTTTCCATCACAGAAATGGAGTGGCAATTGGGGCAGCAATGGCCCCCAGGGAAACCACTCATACATTACGTAAGTACCGAAATACTATCATGGCATTGTATCACTTTATTGACTATGTTTTCTTAATTTGGAAAGGAATGGAAGAGGTCTTATGTGAATTTAAGACATACATAAACAGTGTGTGTTCTGTTTAGGAATTTACCATCCAATTTAATTTAACAATAAATTTCTTGGCTGCAACTGCCTTTAAGGATAAGAGCAAATTAGGAAAAAAAAAAAGGTCCAAAATAATATGTACTTACATTATAGTAGCATGCACCCAAAGAAGACCAAAGAAAACATTGTAAAAGATTTTGGTATAGAAAGTGACAATTTTTGTGAAAAACGTTATCAAAGAGGTTATCCAAAAACATTAGTCACAGATATTAGAACTAAAGTTACAACTCAGAGAGGTACAAGAAGCAAAAAAGGTAGTGTAAATAAAAATAAAAAAAGTAAGAATGCCTATTGTGAATAGTTTTGACTCTGGGAGAATAAAAGGAATAAATAATTGGAAATAGTTTAGTTACTAGAAACGATAGAGCATAAGCCTCTCTATCCACAAAAGAGGGAAAAAGTTTCAAAAATTTCTTTCAAAGTTGACTATACAAAAAGTCAGGTCAGAAAGAAATGGGATGGTTAAGTGTTACAATTGTAACATGTGTAACTACTTGTTCACGGAAAAAAAGAATGCACTTTGAATAATGTTAAAATAACTGTCAATGGGGTTTTTCATGCAAATCTAAGTATGTAGTTTATGTCACTTTTTGCTTAGAATGTAAATATTTTTATGTAGGAAGAACTACAAGAGAACTGTACAAAAGAATATACAAACATAAATACGCAGTTTCTACTGGGGATGAAAGGCATGTTCTGGGGAAGCATTATAAACATGGTTCACGTAAAGTTAACTTTAAAATCCTTGTAGTGGACCAGTCTAAAAAAATGAAAATTCATTTAATGCAGATGATGACTTGGGGTGGGTGGAATATAGCTGGCAAGTTAGACTCAATTCCTGCTACACCCCCCCCCCCCGCGGTCTGAACAATAGAGAAGATTTTATTATGCATCTTAAAACGTACAGGATTAAAACACTATGTATGTGGTCATGTGACTTATAAAGTATTTAAATGTGTTTTATGTTAACTTCCAGTCTGAAGTAGTCTTACTTCAGATGAAAGCGCTTACTGGAATTATTTATTGTGTAATTGTCCTTGGATTTTATTAAAGCAGCTTGGATTTCCTTTGGTTTTGTTTTTGGACTTCAGTCTTAACCAGCTTTTAACTTACTGTTTGATTACTGCTTAATGACAGTGTCCCTTAATTCTGGACAGTCTGCAACCCTAACACCCACCAACCCTCAAAAATATGCAATTTTATACATTGTACCATCCTCCATCCTTTAAAGATCTCGTGTCCATTTATTTTATGATGCTCATATCCCATAAATTTGGTTTAGTCTTAGAATTTCACTTCCACGTTATTGCTTTTTTGATTGCCAACATTAACCTTAATCTTCTCATATTTTGGCACTTCTGACACCACCTCAAATTCATGTCCTTAAGTCAATTCAGTTTGCTCACCCAACATGTACATTAAAACATTCTGCAAGGAGGCTTTAAAATCAATTAACTCCATACATGGCTTAAAATACCTGTTGACAGTTCTCTCTCTCTCTATTCCCCTTAAAAAGGAATTTCCTCAAAGTAGAGAGTAGGTGTTGGAGATATGAAGTCTACATGGTGTATAAAATTACCTGTGCAAATATTTTCACTCTTTCTCCTCTGAAACACCTCTATTGAATCACCACTTATGACATAGGTAAATTTACATTCATGTAAAGATAATCTGACTACATTAACAAATTATATTTCACATATATTGCCATGCACCATATAACCTAAGCAATATTACAAATTATTCAATGCCTGCCTTATTAAACCATCACTTACTACATAGGCAATTGTATGTTTATATAAATGAAAACAAACCACACCAACACAATCATAGATGCAAGCATTTTACATCACAATCCATATAGTGACACTCCCAGTTGCAAACATTATAAATCACTTATAACCCACCGAATTTTTCCTCAAACATTACATAGCTCATTTAAGTCCTGCCACATTTTAAACCGCATTCCTCCCTTCTATGTACTGTTCCCACAATTCCCATTTTTTCCTATGTAGTTTGCTCCTACCCCTTTCTAAAGATCTCATTTCCAGTTGTTATATTTGTTACTATATTCACTGCTTCCAGTATAGATGGTTTAGATTTTGATTTCCATTTTCTAGCAATTGCTTTTTTGGCAACCACCATTACTAGACACAGCTTAGCCTTACTATGTCCAAGGCAATTCCAATCTCACTCGTTAGATCTATCTACCCACCCAACATCAACAGTATGTCCTGCAGGGAATCCTTAAAGTCCACCAACTCACCGCACCTCCGAAAATATGTTCCCAACTACCACTTTCTTTCCCTTCACACCTCCAACTTTTGCTGCCTGCCTGAGGAAAAATTCTCTGGATTCTACTTGGGGTATAAAAATATCTATGTAAACCCTTCCAGGCAAAAATCCTAAATCTTCTACATTTTGTTGTGTATTTGGGAAGCGTACATATATCCTACATTATTTTTTGTGAATTCTTTATCCAGTCTCTCTTCCCAATACTTTCTAACCTCCTCTGATTGATTCTTATACTTAACATGCAATCATTTTATATGGTCGATTAATTATTCCTTTTTAAATGGCAGCTTCTGTTCTAGAATCCATTAAAAACTCTACCAATGCTGGTCTTTCATTCAGAACCTCCTTATTGCTTTCTCTTTGCCTATACTCTGATATCAATCCCTGATAGGGAAGGCAATCTCTAACCTGCAGTCCAAATAAATTCTTGACATCTTCCCATTCTACCATCCTTGGCTGTCTATTTGCTCCCAATACTCCAGTTTTCTCCAATAAAATTCCAGCCCCCTCTTGCCTACTGTCTGCATCTCCAATTGCAGTTATCCCTATCGGCAGAATCTCCTTTTTCCATCCCTGTGTTGGTTTCGTTCTTAGAATACTTTGCTACTTTATGGATACAATATTCTGTACGATTGTTATTCTCCTTAAAGACCTGCATCAAAAATCCCAGTATCTGTTTCATGAGCTTCCACGTTTCATCATCCCTTTCCAATTTTGAATTATAGTTTTCTGCTTGTGCTATGTATAGGACTCTTAACTGTGTAGCTCTGAAATTCCCCTTCAAATTGGGTAATCCCAATCCACCCTGTTCTACTGGAAGAATCATCTTATCCCACTTGACTCTTGCCATCTCCCCCTCCCAGATAAAGCCTTTCAGCTCTTTATTAATTGCAACTTCTGCTCTGGTTGATAAAAATATGCCTGATCTGTGTATAAGACTAAGGGTACTAAAAACATTTTAACTACTTGCATCTTACTATCCATATAACAAAGCTTCAATTTTCTCAGTTTTTGTCTCATCTTTTGTTTAGTTTTCCCCACATATCCTTAGCTGCCACACCAGAATCATTTTTAATTCACACTACTAAATACTTCATTTTATCATGTCCCCATAAATATGGGTATTCCTGAACCAGTTCACATGTTGGTACATAAAATTACCGCTATTACCTTTGTTTTAGCTTCATTAATTTTATATCCGGAAAAGATCTGAAACGGTCTCAAAATGTTCCATAACACTAATGTCTTTCTGGTTTTGTCAGGTATACAATAATATCTGTAAATAAAGTCAGCTTTTCTTGACTACCATACCAATTATATCCCTGAATTTCCGAGTCCCTGATTTTCTTTGCCAATGGTTTCAAATATAATGCAAACAAAAAAGGTGAAAGAGGATACCCCTCTGCCTGGTTCCTCTGCTCGAGCAGAAATTATAAAAGAGAGGATCCCATCCACTTTAATTGTCTCCTCTGATCCCTCATATTTCCTCCTAATCAACCTTTTTGCAGTAAATACAAATGTTTCCATTGCATTGCTCAAAGTCCCAGCTTACTCTGCCAAATGCTTTCTCTGCATCAAGACCCCCCCCCTCCCCAACAGTATTTTCTTACATTCTGCTTCCCTCTGGATCAATGTGCTGTTAATGTCAAATGTTTGTCTCCCCTCCACTAAATCACACTGATCCCCATCAGTCATGGCATTACTTTTGCCATTCTTTTAGCCATTACAGAACATGAACACTTTATAATCATGGTTTAGGATTGAAATGGGCCTGTATGAAGCTGATGGATCTTTACCCTCTTTAGGTATTACAGCTACCCACTGCTTTCTTCCAGGATAGTGGAACTTCTCCACTTAGGATACTATTGAAGAAAAACAAAAATTTCCTCCTAGCTTCCAAACTTCCACAGGAATGCCATCTATTCCTGGGGATTTTTCAGTAAATTGGTTATACATCACAATTTTTATCTCATCTCCTCTTATCTTAACCATTAGTAATTGAGCCTCATCTACCTCTAACCCTGGCATATTTAATTTTTCCATAAACATTTTCATTTGTATCTTATGATTTTCATATTTCTCTGCTTTAGAGAGACTCTCATAGAATTTCTGAAATATTTATAATACCTCTACAAGATCTCATTACCTTCCTTGTATTAGGCTCCATAATTATGGCAACAGCCCTTTTTACTTTCTGTTGCCAGAGTCATTGTGCTAAAAGTTTTTGTGCTCTAGTGTTATCAAAAAAAGTTGCTTACCAGCAATCTAAGCTTGCGCATATTAATAGAGGCAATCCTTTATTTTCTGCCTAGCATTGTGCAGTTTATCTTGTTCAGAGAGATTCCCCCTAGTCTGCAATACTTAACATGCGTCAGTCCCTCTAAATAATTCTGGTTACTCCTTAACCATAGCTTCCTTTCTTCTATTTCC
Organism: Protopterus annectens; assembly: GCF_019279795.1. Lineage (NCBI taxonomy): Eukaryota > Metazoa > Chordata > Ceratodontiformes > Protopteridae > Protopterus > Protopterus annectens. Next base: position 139,679,281 of record NC_056742.1, on the reverse strand, counting down.
ACCCTATTTTTAAACTTCACCTTAATTTTATCGCACTCTCCAACTAGATTTTCAGAAGAAATTTCTATCCTTTCTAACAGCTCCTGAATAATCTCCATTTCCTGAAAATTCCTCTCTTTTCAGATAGATGGGAAAGTGTGAATGTCTCATTTTTATTTTATTACCTGGTGCTTTTATTTTTATCTATTATTGGCACATGATCTGAAATAGTGGGTGAATATCAAAACCTTAAACGTTCCTGTAAAAATGCAAATTCTGTCTAGCCTAGCCCAGTTTTTTTTAATCTTGGGGAATATGTAAATTCACTCCGAACTCCTATTACTTAATTCACATCTTCCATGCCAAATATTTTCATAAATTTCTTCAAAAATCTACCCTCCTTTGCTGCATTTTCCCTTCTGGGTACCCAGACACATCTTCATTGCTGCAAATGAAACTTCATGGCCCCACCACCAACAAGTAATATTCCTTGTTAAAAATGGATATTTCTTTTCACAATTTTCTTAAGCTCCATTATAGCAGTTGTAGGTGGAATGTAAATACATGCCTGTGTAATTCTCCTCCCAAGCCAGTAGCCCCTTAGAACTACAAATCTGCCAGTCTTTTTATCTTCTATTATTGTAGCTCTTCTTGCAATTAATATAAGTACTCCTCTTTCTTTGTCCCAGGTATTCTGCTGAATAACCTTCCTGAAAACCTTTATCAAATTCACACATTCAGTTCTTTACAAGTGTCTCCTGTAACATAGCTACTTGGACGCTACATTTTTAATATAGTTCATTACTCTTTTTTTGTTTATATTTATGGGAGGCCATTTACATTTAGAGACATTAGTGAAAGCATCACTGTATTAAAACGTCACTATTCCTACCTTTTATGTGCAACAGATTTTGTTAAAATGTCTAGTTCCAGCTTGTGTTACATGCATACACTGTTTGGCAGGTTGAAATTTTATACAGCTGTCTCTTGTTATATCCACTTGAGCAAATCCCACACCTTATAAAACTTGCCCCTCAAAAACAGACCCCCCCTCTGAAACCTATTAACTTAATACTAACACACAAAAAGTACAGTTTTGTACCTACCATAAATGTAGATGTTAGAGTGTAAACACTGCTGCAGTCATTACACTTGGGTTATCCTGCCATCAGGCGGTCCCGCAGTCGGCCTGAGTTCTAAAGTCTTCGTCCGGCATCGGTTGCTGCCACCTCCTCCCTGACGTCAGTGCGACAGGGGTATACAAGATGCAGCTGACACCATTTTCTTCAGTTTTTCTTGCCCCAGATGTCAGGTGTCCCCAAATAGGTAGGCAATTCAAATTTCTAGTAAAATCTACAAAAAAGCAAACAACTATTTTTAGTTACCAGCAAATACTCCCCATAGGTAATAAAGGGTAGATGATCTAGATAAGTACCAGAAAGTAAGAGGGGAAGGAGGGAGGGTAACCTGGACTGCAGCAGTGTTTACACTCCAACATCTACATTTATGGTAGGTACAAAACTGTACTGTGTTCGTGTTACACGGCTGCAGTCATTACACTTGGGGTAGAATCCCAAAGCTGAGGAAGTGTGGCTGATTCTATAAGGCATTAGGGGTGGCTATAAGGCCCTGCAGTACTGCAGTGGCGAAGCCAGCTCTGGATTTAGAGTATAGAGGCAGATGGTAATGCTTGATGAAGGTATGTACAGAACTCCAAGTTGCTGCTTCCAAAATGTCCTTGGTAGAGATACTCCCCTGAGGTAGGCAGTTGAAGTGGCTGTTGCCCTGGTGGAGTGAGATCTAATGCTGCTAGGATCAGGTTTTCCATGGTATGTGTAGCAGAAACATATACAATGTCCTATCCATTTTGAAATAGTCTGTTTTGAAATGGCTTTTCCCTGTGCTCCTGCAGCATATGCTACCAATAATTGTTCAGATTTTCTGAAAGCTTTGGTTTTGTCCAAGTAGAAGTGTAACTGCCTGTGAATGTTCAAAGAGTGCATTAGTCTCTCCCCTTTATTTTGTGGTTTCGGATAAAAACTTGGCAGGTGAATAGTTTGGTTTAGAGCCACACTGGATACCACCTTTGGCATAAAAGTAGGGTTAGTTCTTAAAGACATCCTGTCCTGGTGGAAAATGAGGAAAGGTTCCACTGCCATTAGTGCCTGTAATTCTGAAACTCTTCGTGCTGATGTTATTGCCAGGAGCAGAGCAGTTTTCCAAGAGATATATTTCAATTCTGCTGTGTTGGCTGGCTCAAAAGGAGGTAAAGTTAGCTTCTCCAAAACAAAGTTGAGGTCCCAAGTTGGAGTAGGTGCTCCACGGGGCGGTCTTATGTTTTTAGCCCCTCTGAGATACTGTTTTAACAGAGGATTAGAGAAAATTGGTGGATCCGTGTTGTAATGAGCAGAGATGGCAGAGGCGTGGATCTTGATGGATGAGAAGGAGTGTCCTTTGTCCAGCATCTCCGTTAAGTATTGTAGTATCGGAGGAATGTTTGGGACAAGAGGGTCAAGGTTGTGAGCTTGGTTCCAGGCACATAATCTCTTTCCATTTATCCGAATAGGCTTTCCTGGTACTAGGCCTTCTGGCCTCTAGAATGACATCCATAACAGCTTTGGAGAGAGGCATTGCTTGCTTGACTAAGGAATCTTCCATGCAGCTAGGTTTAAGGTCTTTAGCTGTCTGTGTAGTATTTGTTTGTTGTGCTGAGTCAGCAGATGTGGGATATGAGGCAAAATACAGGGTGGTTCTTGTGCGAAGCTCCTTAAGATTGGGTACCAGTGCTGGCGTGGCCAGTCTGGTGCAATCAGGATCATCTTTGGCTCTTCCTGCCTGGCTTTTATGAGTACCTTTGGCAGGAGAGGCAGTGGTGGGAAAGCATATACTTGTAGGTTCTCCCAGCTGAATGAGAGGCATCCACTTTCCATGCTTGTGGATGGTAACTCCTTGTGCAGAATTTTTGTAGCTGGCAGTTTAAAGGGGATGCAAACAGATCTATGTCCGGGCTCCACCATTTCTGTGTTATCATTCTGAATATTTGTGGATTCAACTCCCATTCGTGGGGATCGATGATGTTTCTGCTCAAGTCGTCTGTCAGTGTGTTTTTGTCTCCTGGCAGGAATTGTGCTTGCAGATGAACTCTAAGGTTTATAGCTGTGTTCCACAAGGTCATAGCTTGTCTGCATAGGGGGTAGGAGTGAGTGCCCCCTTGCTTGTTAATATACCACATAACTGTGGTGTTGTCGGTCTTTAGTAGTAGTTGTCCTGGATGCAGCAGGTCCTTGAAAGCTATAAGCGCATTTTGTACAGCTAGTCTCTCTTTTTGATTGATGTGAAGATGCCTTTGTTCTGCAGGCCATGTGCCCTGAATACATTTGCCTGCCATGTGTGCTCCCCAGGCGTAATCCGATGCATCTGTTGTCATTGTTTGCCTGGCTGTGGGTTGTGTAAAAGGCTGTCCCGTGTTGAGGTGACAAGCTTGAGCCCACCATTGAAAGTCCTGTTGAAGGCAAGGATTAGTGGCATAACTGTTTCCAAACTGACAGTGTTGAGACCATACATTCTTTAGGTACCATTGTAGTTTCCTCATATGCAGTCTGGCATATGGAATTAGTAGTATGCAAGATGCCATGTAACCCAAGGCCTGCAGAATTTTTCTTGCAGGGAGTTGGGTCTTCGTTGCAATCAATTGAAAGTATTGAGTCAGTTGTCCTTGTTTGTCTGGCGTGAGATAAGCCATCTGGGCCGTTGTATTCAAGCTGGCACCCAGGAATATAATCTCTTGTGAGGGCACTAGTTTTGATTTTCGTTTACTGTGTACCCCAGGCAACGTAACTTTTTTTACAAACGCCAGACACTTTAGAAGAATGTCCTTGCTCTCTGCTTGAATCAGGCAGTCCTCCAGGTACGGATAAATTTGAATTCCTTTCTGTCTGCAAAATGCAATTACTGGTGCCAGGCACTTTGGGAAGACCCTGGGCTCAGTACACAAGCCAGAGGGCAGTGCAGAGAATTGGTAGTGCATTGAACCATTATGAATCTGAGGTATCTTCTAAAGTTTTCTGATAGGGACATGCAGGTATGCCTCTTTGAGGTCCAAAGTCACGAGCCAAGCTTTCTTGCCCAGCATGGGAAGAAGCTGCTGTAATGTCAACATTTTGAATTTTGGAAAGTACAGTTTTGTACCTACCATAAATGTAGATGTTAGAGTGTTCACACTGCTGCAGTCATTACACTTGGGTTATCCTGCCGTCAGGCGGTCCCGCAGTCGGCCAGAGTTCCAAAGTCTCGGTCCGGCGTCTGTTGCTGTCGCTTCCTCCCGGACGTCAGTGGTATAAAAAAGATGCATCCGATGCCATTTTCTTCAGTTTTTCTTGCCCCAGATGTCAGGTGCCCCCAAGCAGGTAGGCAATACATATTGCTAATAAAGAATATACATGCAAAATAAAAATAATACAGTCAGTTACAAGCATGTCAGGTGCCCCCAAGTAGGTAGGCAATACATATTGCTAATAAAGAATATACATGCAAAATAAAAATAATACAGTCAGTTACAAGCAAATACACCACAAAGGTTGTACAGGATAGAAAGGCATAGATAAGTCCAGCTAGTTCAGAGGGGATGGAGGGAGGGTAACCTGGACTTCAGCAATGTGAACACTAACATCTACATTTATGGTAGGTACAAATCTGTACTATGTTCATAGTGTTACGCTGCTGCAGTCCCAAAAAAGTAGAATCCCAAAGCCAAGGTTGGGTGGCTGGTCTATAAAGAGAGTTAGGATTGGCTATGAGGCCCTGCAGAACTGCAGTGGCAAATCCTGCTCTAGATTTAGAGTAGAGAGGCAAGTGGTAATGCTTGGTAAAGGTGTGCACTGAACTCCAAGTTGCAGCCTCCAAAATTTCCTTGGTAGGTACTCCTCTTAGAAATGCTGGTGAAGTGGCCGTTGCCCTGGTGGAATGTGGCCTAATGTTATTAGGGACTGATTTTCCATGCTGTGTGTAGCAGTAATGAATACAGTGTCCTATCCATTTGGATATAGTCTGCTTTGAGATAGCCTTGCCCTGTGATCCTGCAGCATATGCTACAGTTTTCCTGAAAGCTTTTGTTTTGTCCAAGTAGAAGCGTAGCTGCCTATGTCCAAAGAGTGCAGAAGTTTCTCCCCTTTATTCTGGGGGTTTGGATAAAAAGTTGGCAAATGGATGGTTTGGTTAAGAGCCACACTAGATACCACCTTTGGCATAAAGGTAGGGTTTGTCCTTAAAGAAACCCTGTATTGATGAAAAATTATAAAAGGTTCCACTGCCATTAATGCCTGTAGCTCTGAGACTCTTCGTGCTGAAGTTACTGCCAGGAGCAGAGCTGTTTTCCATGATAAAAATTTTAGACCAGCTGTATTGGCTGGCTCAAAAGGTGTCAGGGTCAGTTTTTCCAAAACGAAGTTGAGGTTCCAAGTTGGTGTTGGTGCTCTCCGGGGCGGTCTTATGTTTTTAGCCCCTCTGAGGTACTGCTTTAGCAAGGGATGAGAGAATAAAGGAGGACCTGTGTTGTAATGTGCTGAAATGGCAGAGGCGTGGATCTTAACTGATGAGGATAGGCCTTTGTCCAGCATCTCAGTTAAGTATTGTAAAATCTGAGGAATGTTTGGGACAAGAGGGTCAAGGCTTTGAGCCTAGTTCCAGGCGCAGAATCTCTTCCATTTTTCTAAGTTCCAGGTGCTGGGCCTCCTGGCCTCCAAAAAGACGTCCATAACAGCTTTAGATAGAGGTGTTGCCTATTTGACTAATGAATCTGCCATGCAGCCAGGTTTAGGGTTTTGAGCTGACCGTGCAGGATCTGACCATTATGTGGAGTCAAAAGGTGTGGAATTTGAGGCAAAATCCATGGTGGGCCTTGAGCTAAGTTCTTTAAGATTGGGTACCAGTGCTGGCATGGCCAGTCTGGAGCAATCAGGATCATCTGTGGTTTTTCTTGTCTGGCTTTTAGGAGTACCTTTGAAAGGAGAGGCAGTGGTGGGAAGGCATAAACTTTCAGGCTTTTCCAGCCGAACGAGAGAGCATCCACTTTCCATGCTTGTGTGAGATAAGTCCTTGTGCAGAATTTTTGTAGTTGGCAATTCAGTGGGGAGGCAAAAAGATCTATGCCTGGGCATCCCCATTTTTGCATTACCATGCTGAAGATTTGTGGATTCAATTTCCATTCGTAGGGGTCCATGATATTTCTGCTTAGATAGTCTGCCAGAGTATTTTTCTTTCCTGGCAGGAATTGTGTTTGCAGATGAACTTGATACGTTAGAGCGGTGTTCCACAAGGTCATGGCTTGCCTGCATAGGGGATAAGAATGAGTGCCTACTTGCTTGTTTATGTACCACATTACTGTGGTGTTGTCTGTTGTTAATAATAATTGTCCTGGATGCAGAAGGTCCTTGAAAGCTGCTAGGGCATTTTGAACAGCCAACATCTCTTTTTGCTTGATGTGAAGTTGCATTTGATCTGTGGTCCACTTGCCCTGAATGCATTTTCCTGCCAAGTGTGCTCCCCATGTGTAATCCGAAGTATCTGTTTTCTGCCTGGCTGTGGGTAGGGTAAAAGGCTGACCCTTATTTAGGTGACATGACTGTGCTCACCATCGAAACTCTGTTGTAGGCAGGGAATCATTGGTATTACTGCTTCTAAACTGTGAGTGTCGAGTCCAAACACTTTTTAGGTACCATTGCAATTTCCTCATATGCAGTCTGGCAAATGGTATTAGTAGTATGCAGGATGCCATGAATCCCAGGGCCTGCAGAATTTTTCTTGCAGGGAGATGGGACTTTTTTGCCATTAATTGAAAATATTGATTTAGTTGAACTTGTTTGTCTGGTGCGAGATAAGCCATCTGGGCTGTTGTATTTAAGCTGGCACCCAGGAATATAATCTGTTGTGAGGGCACTAGTTTTGACTTCTTTTCGTTTACTGTGTACCCTAGAGAAATTAGCAACCTTTTTACAAACGCCAGATGCTGTAGAAGAATGTCCTTTGTCTCTGCTTGAATGAGGCAGTCGTCCAGGTATGGATATATTTGAATTCCTTTTTGTCTGCAAAATGCAATTACTGGTGCCAGGCACTTTGTAAAGGCCCTGGGCGGAGTAGATAAGCCAAAGGGCAGTGCAGAGAATTGGTAGTGCATTGTACCAGCTTTGAATCTGAGGTATCTTCTGCAATTTTGTCAGATAGGGACATGCAGGTATGCCTCTTTGAGGTCCAGAGTAACTAGCCAAGCCTTCTTGCCCAGCATGGGTATAAGCTGCTGTAATGTCAACATTTTGAATTTCGGAATATCCAGGTAAGTATTTAGAATTGAAAGGTCTAGTATGGGCCTCCAGGCCTTGCCCTTTCTGGGGACCAGGAAGAGTCTTGAGTAAAATCCTTGCCTTGTTCCTGTTGTGGTACTTTTTGAATAGCTCTCATGTCCATGAGAGCTGAAATTTGTTTTTGTGCCTCTGCCCATCGATTATGTGGCAGGTCTGGCATTCGTTTTAACCTTGGTAAAGTATGAAAGTGGAACCTGTAACCTTGAGACACAATACTCGGAACCCATTTGTCTTGGGTGATTGTTTGCCAGTTTTGAGAAAAAAGTGCTAGTTTTCCCCCTAAGGGGGATGTCAAAAGGGAAGTGCTTGGCGTACGAAGGGGGAAGTCATTGGGACCGTTTCCTGTAAGGTTGAGCCTTGTCCTCACCTCCTTTTGGGGTTGAGGTGCCCCACTGTCTTTGTCTGTTAGAGCCCTGGGGTTGAGATCTGCCTCTTGGGCGTCTGTATCTGCCTCTCTGTGGCCTGTCTGACACTGGAAAGGACCAATTCTTCGTTGGCCAATTTCTAAATAGAGGTGGCTGTACCTGTAAGAAATCCTTGACTGTTTGCATAGATTTAGCTTTATCCTCCATTTTCTTTAACACTTCTTCTGCCTTAACACCAAACAAGGTATCATGCTGTAAAGGAGCATCCAATAATTTTGCTTTAACATGATCAGGTAAATTCTTTTCTTTTAACCAAGCACATCTTCGAATCACAGAACCTGTAACTGCGGCTCTGCAAAAGGCCTCTAAGGAATCAAAACCACATTGCAGAGTATGTTTTCCCACCTGTTCAACTGCATGCAATAAATCCTGCATTTCTTTACAGTCAGAAGCTTCTGAGCTTGCAAACATTTTCTGTTTTAACTGAGCCATTAAATATTGCTGGTACTTAAGCATGTGAAACTGGGAATTTAAAGCTCTTACTGTGAAAGTTGCAGAAGTGTAAACTTTCTTCCCCCATCTATCCAAAGCTCTGGAATCTCGGTCGGAGGGTACTGGATTTTTTACAATGGAAGCCTTAACCCCTTTTGGACCCTGGGAAATAGTTTCTAGATCAGCAGAAGGGTTTTTATAAAGAAACTTGTGAGAGTCAGGGACTCTATAATACCTATCTGGCTTGGCTGGCGCAGGGGGCAAAGAATCAGGAGATAAGCTGGATTCAGAGAACACGTCATCCACAATAACTAGCACAGGCGGAATAGCCAGGGGCCTGTGCTGAGGCAATAAAAGGACATCCCTGAGCCTTTTCTTGGATTCTGAATAATCCTGACTTTCCCCAATAGAAATGCTCCCTCATGGTATGTAAAGTTTCCCCAAAAGAATAATCCTCAGGAGGTGAGGCTGAAGGGATAGAGTCTTCAGCATCAGAGTCCTCATAGGGGGGTACAGAGTATCCCTGGTCTGAAAAGGAATCAGAGGAAATGGAAACCTGATTAGAGGAATCATAGTCTGTATCCTGCCTAGGCCTTTTCTCAGGAGGGGGATGGGAACCCCTGATTAGAGTAATGAGATCTTCGGCCATTTTAAGCAGCTGTTTCTTAGGCATGGAGGACTATCCAGGAGAATGCTGTACTTGCTTCTTTGTCTTTAATGGTACTTTTGTCTTTGCTGCTGCTTTAATGGCAAGTTGTGAAGGTCTGAAAACACCCTCAGAAGCAGATACCTACTCAGCAGCTCCGGACCCATCTGAGAGTTTAGTTTCCGTAGGCCCAATACCTTGAGTTTCCAGAGGCCTAGTTGTCTCCACGTGGGAGTCGGAGGCGGCCTGTGGCTCTGAGGTAGCGGGTGTCAGGGGCTGCGAAAGCGCCTCACTGAGAACCGGCGACTGGCCTAGAAGAGGTTTCGTCATCTGTTTTGGACCTCGGATGCCTGTCTTTATCCTCGTCTTTGCGTTTTTTCAGAATTGCGGTCAGTTGATCCGACGGCATAGTATAACTGAATCTTCGGCCAAAGTTGTGCAAAGCAAAATCAAAACATATTTTTATAGTGTGTTTGTTAAATCTAGCACAAAACAAGACAACTAGTGATGTCGCGATCAGGGCCTAGGCATGGAATACAGTAAGAGTGGAAGTCCTTATGAGGTATTTGCTTCCCCACAAGAAATACAATTATTAACTTTTTCTGACATCGGTCTGAGGCAAGAAAAAAAGTTTCCCCAATGGGGTACTTAGCTTTATTGAAGACTTTGGATGTGAAATTCGACTTCGAAAATTTCAGGAGTCGGCCGACTGGCACTTGCGAACTTGCTTCTGCTTCGGGCACCGCGCGGCAAGAAAGACTGGAGAAAATGGCGTTGGATGCATCTTATATACCCCTGGCACACTGACGTCAGGGAAGAAGCGACAGCAACCGATGCCGGACCGAGACTTTGGAACTCTGGCCGACTGTGGGACCGCCTGATGGCAGGATAACCCAAGTGTAATGACTGCAGCAGTGTAACACAATGAACATCATCCAGGTAAGTGTTTAGAGATGTAAGATCCAGAATGGGCCTCCAGGCTTTGTCCTTTCTGGGTACCAGAAAGAGTCTCGAGTAAAATCCTTGTCCTTGCTCCTGTGATGGTACCTTTTGAATAGGTACCATATCCATGAGTGCTGTAATTTGTTTTTGAGCCTCTGCCCATTGATTTGGTAGCAGGTTTGGCATTCCTTTTAACCCTGGCAGAGTGTGAAAGTGGAACCTGTAACCTTGAAATACAATGTTGAGAACCCATTTGTCTTTGTGATTATTTGGCCAATTGTGGTAGAAGAGTGCCAGTTTTCCTCCCAAGGGGGCTGCCAAGAAGGATTTGTTTGGCAGCTGTAGTGGGAAGTCACTGGAGCTGTTTTTTATATGGTTGGGGCCGGTCTTCCCCTTCTTTCTGGCCTGATGCAACCCATTGTCAAGACCTGTAAGTACCTTGTGTTTGACCTCTACCCCTTGGACGTCTGTATCTTCCCCTTTGAGGTCCGTCTGTAATTGGAAAGGACCAATTCTTAGTTGGCCAGTTTCTGCTAAATCTAGGAGGCTGAACCTGTAAGAAATCCTTCACCGTTTGCATAGATTTTGCCTTATCCTCCATTTTCTTTAATACCTCTGCTGCCTCAACTCCAAATAACACATCCTGCTGCAAAGGTGCATCCAATAATTTTGCTTTAACATGAGCTGGTAACATATGTTCTTTTAACCAAGCATGTCTTCTAATGACAGAGCCTGTAACTGCTGCTCTGCAGGAGGCCTCTAGACAATCAAAACCACATTGCAAAGTATGCTCATCACACTTGTTCAGCTGCATGCAATAAATCCTGCATTTCTTTAAAATTAGGAGGATCGGATTCTGGAAGCATTTTTTGTTTTAACTGAAACAGTAAAAATTGCTGATATTTTAGCATGTGAAACTGGCAATTTAAGGCTCTCATTGCTGAAGTTGCAGACGTATATACTTTCTTTCCCCATCTGTCTAATGCTCTGGAATCTCTGTCGGAGTGAACTGGATTCTTGGCCGATGAGGCCTAGACTCCTTTGGGTCCCTGAGAAATAGTTTCAGGGTCAGCTACAGGGCTTTTATACAGAAATTTATGCGAGTCAGGAACTCTGTAGTATCTGTCAGGTTTAACAGAGGCTGGAGGTAAGGAATCAGGATTTAAGCTGGATTCAGTATACACATCATCCACAATATCTAACACTGGCGGAATAGCAAGGGGTCTGTGTTGAGGTAATAAAAAAGAAGTCTGAGCCTTTTCTTGGATTCAGAATAATCCTGGCCTTCCCAGTGGAAATGCTCCCTCATGGTATGTAGGGTTTCCCCAAAGGAGTAGTCCTCAGGCGGTGAGGCTGATGGAATTGATTCCTCAGCATCAGAATCCTCATAAGGGGGTAAAGAGTATCCTAGGTCTGAGAATTTATCAGAAGAGATTGACACCTGGTCGGATGAGTCAGTCTGCATCCTGTCTAGGCCTTTTATCAGGAGGGGGATGGGACCCCCTGATCAGAGTGATTAGGTCTTCGGCCATTTTGAGCATTTGTTTCTTAGGCATGGAGGCCTGCCCGGAGAAAGCTGTATTTGTTTCTTTGCTTTAAAGAAGGCTTAGACTTAGCTGAGGGTTTAATGCTTAACTGAGTAGGTCTGAAAACACCCTCTGTAGCTGTGGGTTGCTCAGCTACTCCGGATCCCTGTGAAAGGTTAGTCTCGGTAGGCCGAAGAACTTGTGCATCCGAAGGCCCAGCCATCTCCACATGGGAGTCAGAGGTGGCTTGAGGTTCTACAGAAGCTGTCGTCAGGGGCTGTGAAGGCGCCTCACTGAAAACCGGAGAACCGGCGGCTGGCCAGGAAGAGGCTTCGTCAGTTTTGGGCCTTGGATGCCTATCCTTGTCTTTGCGCTTTTTGTGTATTCCGGTCTTCGGAAGTTCCGACGGCATGGTATAATTGAATTTTCTTCCAAAATAATGTCGGGCAAAATCAAACCGACGTTTAATAGTGCGCTTGTTAAACCTAGCACAAAACCAACAACCAGTGACGTCGTGGTCAGGGCCTAGGCATGGGATACAATAGGAATGGAAATCCTTATGAGGTATTTGCTTCCCACAAGAAATACAGTTATTAACTTTTACTGACATCGGTCTGAGGCAAGAAAAAGTTTCCCCAACGGGGTACTTAGCTTTGTAGAAGACTTCGGTTCTGGATTCGAAATGAAAATCTCAGGAGACAGCCGACCGGCACTTGCAAACTGCTTTTGCTTTGGGCACCATGCGATATGTATGTACACCTTCAAATACTGAAGTTTTCCCCCTCCTAATCGGACAAAAGTCCCAAACTGACAGCTACACTCCCATACTTGCGTTAACTTAAAAGAAAGGTTATCCATGCTAAGACACATAATGCAGCCTGTGCTTCCAAGTATGGATTGGTTTTGTCTTATCTTTGTAGCTCTCCCAGCTGTGAAAACCCTAATGTTTTCAGACATTATCTCCTAGCCAATCTCTCTTTTCTTTTCTCCCCAATCTCTCCACCAGACTTGTAGCCAGTTTCTCTATCAAATTGTTTCCATGGAGACATGAGAAGCAGGCAGCCAGATACAGATCATTTCCACTGAAACATGAAAAAAGCTGCAGAATTTTTGCTGAGCATACATGTATTTGCTAGAAAACTCATATTTAATGTTGCTCTTAAAACTTACTAAATCAATCCAAGATCTTTAATCCTGTCATTCCCCCATGCAAGAATGAGAAAGCACATTAATTTCTTTTATCATTTTTTTAACATTACAGTGCCTACAAGAGAAGGAAGAAAAAAACAGCACCTGTTCACATTCCCCATTACACTTACAACTGAAAAAAAAACTTATAGCATGTAAAGAAAACCACATGCCACAAAATTGGTACTAAAGGACAACAATGGGATTTTTTCTTCCCATTTACTGTTTCTGCTATGAATGAACAATACAGCATTTAAAATATTTTAGATTAAATGTTCCTCTCCACTAGAACAGTACCTTACTGTACTGTGGTAGTTTCACTTTCAAAAAAACTTTTATCCCATTCTGGAAAAGCTTGCTGCAGTCTCCAATTCATTGATGTCATCAAGGCCAATGAATACAAGTAATTTTCTGGCCAATTCCCTCTCCAAACTGACATCACCATGACCGTCCTAAATACCCACCCATGCTGTGATGTTACAGTTCTCTGGTCTTTCCCCTACCCTACCTATACAGAAAGTAAAGGCTAGAACAAGGAAACAGTACATGAGTCAAGTCTCCTGCTGTGAGCTGTCAATCACAGCAGGTAACAGCTCAAATTACCCTTAGCACTTTGACAGCTAGGGAAGTTAGGTGTAAAGTGGGATGGGAGAGGAGTCAAACTAGTATAATTCAGGCTTCACAAAAGACTGCAATTTAGCCATTAAAAAAAGAACCAGCAGTAAAAAGCACTTTGAAAGTCTGTTCTGTGGCATTTGCACTGTGCGTTTTGAATGATATGAGATGGTACTGGAAATGAACAGACTAAGACAGCAGTGTATGCAGGTAAAATCAATGCAGTGACAGGAGCTTAAGGAACAAAGAGGCCTGCATTGTGGGATACCTAGAGGCAGAATAAACAGAATTACTTGAAGATGCCAGACTCCATGTGATGAGATTCAGAAATTACATATAAAAATATAAAAAAAAAATCTGTAAATAGTCCCAGAGTGGTGTTAAAATGTAGGAAACCCCAAACCATGATGAAATAAACATTTTTTAGTCTGTGGGTGCTGGTCTCCTTTAAGAAAAAAAAAAAAAAAAAAAAAAAAAAAAAAAAATCTTTACTTAGTTAACTTTCTCCTTCCTCTTCCCCTCCCCAAAGCACTTTTCTGAACATTAATGACATGAAGTAGGGCATATGCTTTCAAGTCGCCAAGTCCAACAAATTCTGAAAAGTCCAATATTTCCAGATTTTCTTGTTCCGTCATATTTCCCAATATAATTATTGCATTATAACCCATATTAAGTTACTGGTTTTATTACTGTTTATCTCCAAAATCCTGTGTCTGCTTCATTTCCAACATACTCTTGATTCTTAGAGTCTACTCGCATGCTCCCCTCCTTCTCTCAAACATTTTCCTTTGAAAATTTTGAAAAAGTTTCACAGGTACAGTCCCTCTGTGGTGTTTATGACCAGAACAACAAGAATCAGAATCTCCTTCTGTTTCACGGCTTACTTTTTGTTGGACAAACTTTTGTATTTCCTTCTTAGCATGTACTTCTTCAAAAAAATTTGTCCCTCCAGGGAAGAATACCTTGAAGACAGCTGGGTACATCAGTTTGAATCTCACTCCTGTGTCCCAGCATTCCCTGAACAGTAGAAAAAAAGATATGCTCCTCTTCTGTCTGGTGTACAAAGAATAATCATTCTCCACAAACACTGTGCTGTCTCCCACTTTTAGTACTTTGCCCTTCTGCCACAGTTTTGTTAGAATCAACTCCTTCTGCTAGCAGGACTACATATTTACTATTGATGGTATAGATTGCTTTCTTATAGCCAGGTTTGGAGCAAACACACAATGTACCCTCTCAACCAACTCCTGCTGTAGAATACCAGTCCATTTGCTCATTTCTGCTTTCGTAAAATTAATGCAGTCTGTTCCTTCCAGCTTCTCCGGTATATCTGAAACTCTCAGGTTTTCCCCTGCATACTCCATCCTCTAATTCTACTATTTTTCTAAACATCTCCTCCTGAGCAGTCTCTTATTCAGCCCCAGGGGCAGATCGTGCTATAAGACTGCAGCCCCCCCCCCCAATGTACAAGAAGAAAGAAGAAATATCCCACCACCTGCACAAGAAAATAAAAAAAAACTGCGAGTCCTGAAACTCCACACATGCGTGCTTGGAGTTCCTGGGTACTCTCAAAACTCTAGACTGCTATGTTAGGCAGTCCAGATAGAGGAGAAAGGTATCTTCACCCTGCCAGCCCAGAAGTCGGTGCAGTGATGACCACACAGATGAGAAGGAAACCAGACTGCATCGTATTCTCATGGAGCCAAGCCAAACCAGCTGTTAGCATGCGTGGGCTGAAGAGGGGAAGAAACCAGCAGAAGAGGAGCTTGTTTTCAGGGGGAACAACTGGATTGGCTGCCATGCAATGGAAGACTGGATCACCTACCAGGGTGCTGCAGGTAGTATGTGGCTAGAGAGAACACATGGTGGTGGGTAGAGAAGGGTGCAGGTGGCAAGGGCCTGAATTCCCTACCCACCGCCATTTGAAAAAAGAATTTGCAGACGTTTGCCTCATATTTGCTCTGTTCCTCATAAAATCTGTGGTTTCTGTGCATTTTTTTTCCTTGCAAACTGCTTGTCCTATGATGCATTTCTTGAACACGGAATCTGTCAGAAATAAGTAAGCAAGCACAACTATGCTGTTTTGTTATATAGTGATTTTATGAACTAACAGATTCAGAATGTAACATTTTGAAGCTAGACTGATTGTGTCTTCAGTAAAGTGACTCCTTGTTTTGAAGTAAAAAAGTATTTTTTTATTGCATTTGATAACTGTCATTCTGACTTGATCTTCAATTTCATTATATTTTTAATGAAGCCCTAAGCAACATTGAGAGTTGGATTTTAACAGAGAGCTACAGAACACAATACATCATAATGTGTAGAAAAAAGTATGTTGGGGCCGGCAACAGATTGATTTCACTTACAATGTTTCTTACATAGCTCCGCTTTCAATTAATGTATTCTAAATGAAATCAGCAGCTAGAAATTGAACTGAATGTAATGCATTCCATTTTGCCTATAGTGAGCTGTGACCACTATTTAGAATTCTACACAGGCAGAGCTGAAATGTGTGCATGTTTGAAAGGGAAGTATACTCCCAACAGTCTCTTTTTATTATTTCTTCAGATCATTCCACCTTTTATAATATGATTTATTTTATCTTGGCTAATGTGAAGGCAGTAGTGCTTTGGTGCACTGGAAGCATTGTTGCCCGACAGCTACATGTTCTCTGGTTTGATTCTTGGCTGGAGTGCCTTTGGTGTGGAGTCTGCATGTCCTCCCAACTTATAAAGAACACGTGTCTGGAGTGTTTCTCCCTGCTCTGCTGAAAATTGTCTTTTGTTCCAAGTCAGACTTTCCTGGTTAACAAATGTTAAATAAAAATAACAGGCATTTGAATTTCATACTTCATATTCTTCAGAATGTACATGGTAACACAAAACCTTTTATTCTAGCAATTTTCTAAGTTTAGAACATGGATATTTGAAATTTGCCCCTATTTGTGGGTCTGTATTCCCCCATTATAGGCTTCGTCCAGGTTTTTTGTGCTAAGGTTGAGAGCTATGGTGAGAACTGAATAGGTTTGGAGGCTGTATTCCCCCATTATTGGCTTTGTTCAGGTGTTTTGTGCTAGGAGGTTGACAGCTATGGTGAGAACTGAATTCACTAAATGGTAGCCATTTAAGTTCCAGTCTTCCTCTCTTTCACAAAACATATGATTTGGCATAGTGGTAGGTTGCTCTGACTGTTTTTCACAGGGTCTCCTGGGTTCAAGACATGGCAGTGAAATGTATGGTGGTAACACATTTTATTTTAGCAATTTTCCAACATTATACAAGCAATGTTTAAAATGTGTCCCTGGTGTTTGGGCTTTTGTTCCCCCCCCTCCCAATAAATGTTGGCTTTTTCCAGATTTTTTGTACTGCAAAGTTCAGAGATACAGCTGAGTGTCCAGTAAATTTTAACAAGGAGCTGAGAGCTGCAGGGGAACAAAAGTTTAGCGCTGCTTATGCTGAATCTCCTTGCATTGTTAATACCACAACAGGTAATGCACTTGCTTTTGATGCAGAAGGCTGTGGGTTCTACTCCCAAAGTAGATGCATTGCTGATACTGTACTGTGTTGTGAAGGGGGAGAATGCTGCAGTCCTTTTTGGCAAAGATACCTAGTAACTTTGAACCGGTTATCAGTTTGCCATCCATTCCCTATTGCGATATTACTAGCTTATCATTTTTTTTAATGCAACATAGGCAATTTATTCCTCAAGGGCAACAGGCACTTTATTTGTAGAAGAAACAATGACATAGTTTGCTAGCAGCAACCTCTTCATTAGATACAGATTTCTTTAATGTGGAATTATTTAGATGACTTCTACTTCTTCAGAGTGTGCATATTTACCGATACTGGTGGACTGTCGAAGTTTGAGTAGACTTTATGATGGAAATGTTCTGAATTGGGCAGTTATTTTCATTAATGGTGCATGCATTTTGTTTCATTGTTTACTGGAAAAATGTTCAAAACAATAAATTTAAAATGTCCTCTAACAACTGTACTGTATTGTACAAGGAATATAATTTAATACAATCAGGAAGGTGCATCAAAGAGCACGTGTATATTTAGTGTTCAAGGGGCCTATGATTTTTGAAAACAGCACAAAGTTAATCTTTATCTGCCACTGGCAAAATGTATTTTCTTTGAATGTGTGTTTCAATGCTGTTTCAATGAATGTGAGTTTCAAGGGCAGAGAAGTTTTAATGCCAAGTCTATTTTCATTGAGAGACTGCATTGCTTTGTTTAGCAGATATCTATTAAAGTTTGTGCTATAAAATGCAAAATAAAACCTTCAAATGAAATCCAAATCATTGCAGAAGTAAAGCAGTATGCACATTAGTGTTTATGGTAAATGGGGCGAAATAACCAAGGAATGGGACACTGGAATGGCTGCAGGGGGGAGGCTCCATTCGACCATATTTTTGTGAGGAGGAACGGCAGCAAACTCAAAGACGGTCCCAGCTGAACTATACCTCTCAACTGTCCAGATTTTTGCAGAATGAAAAGATTTTTGTTTCTTATTTTTGGTTTGTTCCTCATACAATTTGTGGTTTTCTGGCAAATCATTTAAGAATGAAGTCACTAAATGACAGACATTGAATTTCAGAAGTCATAACCTACAGAAAAATGCACGCTAAAGCAATACCCGTTATTCTATTAACTGTCAATTTTATACAAGAGCAATTTTTAATACTGTTTGCATGTTCCCCCAATATATTTGGCCTTGTCCAGATTTCCTGCATTAAGAGGTTGAGAAGTACATGCAAATAAATTGCTTTATAGAATTAGGAATATCCAAACCTCTCAACTGTCCCCAATTTTGGCTCAAAATGTTGCTCCCCCCCTAAAACTCCCTCTGCAAAATGGCAATTTTGTAAGATAACATGGAAGGTTTACGATTATAAATAGCTGTAATGATCAGAGTTACAGATTACTTTTATTTCAGAAATGCATGTAGATGCTCTTATTTTGTCAGCTGCTCAAGTTAACAGTACTATTAAAAAATATGTCCATTGACAGGTTCCCAGCTGTATTGTGTGGCAATGTTATATTTTTGCATCACATTTTTGGTCTGTTTTTCATAAAATTGCAGTCTTCTGGAAAATTAGTGGCAAATCATTAAACATTGAAGTTAGAAAATAATGGCAAAATTTTGAGTTTCAGATTTCATACCCTTCAGAAAAATTCATACTAATGCAAGACCTACTACTTTCTAAGTTTAAAAGAGCAATATTTAAAAATTGTCCTTATTTTTGGGCCTGTATCCCACTTCTATGTAGGACTTTGTCCAGATCTCTTGCTGTGAGGTATGAGTGTCAGAGCCATCATTGTCAGCCAGAGACATTTCAAAATGTGACATACTTGTTGCACCCCACTCCCCATTGTAGTGGCTCTGAATGTGTCCAAGCAAGGCAAGGATCAGTTAAAATATAACCAGCCAGTGAATCCAACACAGGTTTATTGTAAAATCTGTGTCTGACGTCTTGGCCCAAAAAAAAAACTTTGAGTAAAGCGCATCATACAAAACTTGCCTAAAATACTATAACCAATTAACAGCTAAACAATTAAACAATTAAATAAGCATTCTCCAGTTTAATTCTTCATTTAACCCAATGAGCAGTTATGCAGTGTAAGTGTGCACAGTATTCCCCCATCCAAGATAGACTACAAGTACGACCGTGGCTTTTCATCTGTCCTTGATTTTGCAGAATGTTTTGGTTTTCTGTCATATTTTTATACTGTTGATTTATGCTTATTATTCAGAAAATGCATGCTGTTGCAGTGCCCTGTTGCTCTATGTTTAAGTAGCAATGCTTTAATGACCATCAGGTAAGCTTGTCGGAGATTGTAAGATGCAAGTAAGCTTTAATAAGCATACTGTTTAAGAATTACCAACATTGAAAGCCTTTTCTTTGTTGCCATGCAGAGAAAATTTACATAACTAGATACTGTATAAGCCTTACATATTGCAATGCATATGACAGTATTTGTAATAAAGGTCAGGATTACAATATTTTCAGAAGCTCATTACATTTGTTAGAGACTTGCAGTCATCTTTGCAGGCTTTAGCTGTAAATTAAACAGAATGCCAATCTATCATGTGTGGTCCATAACTTGTGCAGTAATCCTTTAAGCAGTTTATCTTGAGCTTGTTTCTTGTTTGCTGTTCATTTTTTACATTGATCATGACTTCCCCATGAAACAAAGTAGACAGTTATTGTTAAGGCAGCAGGTCTTTTTTGGTTAAGAAACATTTTTACAAATGGGGGTATCAACACAGAGATTGCTACTTTCAGCATGTTACTTGGTAATTTTATAAAGCTGAATATAAAATTAGAACTGCAGTGCAAGGAGAAGTGGTTTGACTTGAGTGCTGCTGCTTTTTTATTATATATACTTGATTCTGACTGGCATGACAGTAATGTATTTAAAAAGTAATTTATTTTTCATGCATCACAACCTTTGTGTTTCCATCTAGAAATTAAGTTGTCATGCAGCCAATGCATTGAAATATTTTTTTCTTCTACACTTCATTTTGTCTTGATTGGACATTCGTAATGATGGTTTGGCACCCAGGGCAGCGTATTTAATTAAAGTTCCAGTTGTGGTTTTGAGCATAGCCTCCCCCCTTTCTAGTTGGCCACACCCCTTCCCATTGGCCTCACCCATTCAGCTGTCTCCTGCAGCCCTCCCTTTAATTTGGAGTCACCAGCCGCCACTGCTCATCCCACCTTTTCTTAATTTCTACCTCTTATTTTTGCAGCTTTATCATCTCATCTGATGATCTGTTTAAATCTTCTTCCATTTTTTCCAGCCTTCTGTTGTTTGTGTTGATATATTCCATCAGTGTTTTATTTTAACAGGGTCTGTTTGCCGTTGTCTTGTACCTTCCTGTAGGTTATAAGAAGTCCTGTCTGAAGATTTCTTTGCTTTTTGTTGAACAGCTGCAGAACTTCCCCCAGTCAGCGTTTCTTCCTCACCTTTTGCAGCAGATTTCTTCCCAGGTCTTGTATATTTCTTTATTCCTAGCATCCAGGCAGTGCACTTACTAGCCAGTTACTGAAATTTACCCATAAACAAGTCTACTGGCCTTCTCTGCTGAGTTTCTGTTTTCATTACTGGAGAGATAGAAATGAGCTGTTAATCAGTGTGCAGCCATCTTGGAAATCCTTGAACTGTCCCAACTTATAACATATACAGGTGCCCTACAATTCCCTTTCGTTTATTCCTCGCAATTGGTCTGTTCTCTTTTTCCTACTTTTTCTACGATTGATCTATATTGTAAATATTCAAAATCTTAGTTATTCTTCATTTATGATGACATCATCTGTTCATTCCACAAGAAACCCCAACAAGGCTGGTCTTTCACTTAATATTCCTTTGGCTCACTTTCTGTTTATACTCTTCTCAACCCCTGACATGACGGGTAATACAAAACCTGCAAACTCCAGCACTTGCTTGGCTTCTCCATTTATTATATTATCAATTACAACACAGGCACACATACATTAATAGAAAACAAACCATACAGACTTTTTTCCATTTATAACATTACACATTACATTATTTTCTTCATATTGATCACTGCTGCAGTAGCTATATGGGTTATATCCTGCCAAGGATATAGCAGCTGTCCAGCTTAGAACACCATCCATGTTCCCAAACTCTCAAACAGTTTGAGATGAGCTGGCTAAAAGACCAGCTTTGGTCTGAAGCCCTTCAGTGCTTTCCTATCAAACTGTACACTTCTCTGAGGTTTATGAGGACCAATTGTCAGCTTGTGCTTTCTTTTGCTGGGCAGATAAGTTCTCTTTCCAGGGAAAAGGTTCCGTTTTCTAATTTATTTTTTATTTTATTTTTTTTAATTGAGGTCTTCCAGCTTTAAAATAACTTTCCTGAAGAAAAAGGTAGGAAGTGCTGTGTTTTAATGGATGGTCTCGAGACATGTACTTGTAATGGAGCATTCATTTTTCCAGTTTAAAAGTATAGTAGTGTTAACGGATAAAATATTTTCAGTGGAGAAACGGTTTAATTTGTGTTACTTTTTCTACTCTGTGGCTGCCAGTGTTTGAAATGGTTGACTTGTTTTTTTCCCCGTTACTGGCATTTGTTGCTTCTTTGGGATAAAGGCACCATTTTCGGCTTGACCATGGAACAGATGTTCGGTCCCACAGTCTGTCCTTCTTCCAGCTACAAAAAGAAAAGGCTAAGCATACAGTACTTGCACCACAGCGGGCCAGTAATTTGCCTCAGCCTCAGGTGGGTGACTCTGCTGTGGCCATTTGCTGCATCTCATACCAGTAATCTTTTACCCCGGATCCTCTAGTGTTGCACCTACAACTACTAAGGACCAAGGGTTAGCCACAGCCCCTATGGCTGTTGCAGTCTCCTCAGTGGGCAAGGGAGAGCCACTCGTTAGTCCTGGGAGAGGGAACAGGGATTGTTTCCCCGTTGTGCCAGAATATCATACCCATCTCTGGGGAAGCAGCAGCTTCCATTAGTGACATTGGTGGCCCCCATCTTTTCTGTCAAAAAGAAACAAAACAAGCATGTATCTACTCCTCATCAAATTTTTTTGGATAGGGAGTCGTTTACTGGGACTGGCCCAAGATCTGACTGGGGGTACAGATCCTTCTTGTAGAGTAAATTCTGGTGAAAGAGGGATGCCTCCTTTCCTTAAGAGATTCAAGATTCTGAACAGGAAGATGCAGGGAAGGATTCAGGATTTGTCCCAGTATTTTCAGTGAGAGAGTACTGAGGTTTCTCAGTCCCTCAAAAAATAGTACGAGTTGTTACTGAAAGATCTTCCAGCACCTACACCCATTCCTCCTGTCCACTTTAGAGGATACGTGTCTTATTGTCAGTTTTCCTGATGGTCAGCCAGCTCTCCCTAAAAAGGGCAGATAGGAACTTTATACATACTAAGTCTTAATTTTTTTTGTACAATATTCCCAAAACTGGCCAGCAGCTATTGCCTTAGCGGACTGCTCTATTGCTAAGCACTTCCAATCCTACTCTAATACGGATGGGAAAAATTTATGGTATGTATGGGGAAAAAGTGCACACAACTTAATATTCAGGAAATCAAAGTTGCAGTAATCAGGCTCATATATCAAAGGTTTGTTCTGACATTCTGAAAATAAGGAATGTTTTATCTACAGTTTCTTCTTGTGAAGAAAAATCTACTTTAAATAACTTCGTTTCTTCTACTGCATAGGTCACTTACTGTTTGCAGTGTATGCATACAACTGTTGATACCTCTTCCAGGACTATGGCTACTGGTACGATTTTAAGGAGGTTCACCTGGCTGCATTCTCAGAACATCTCAGAGGATACAAAAATGAGTCTTTAAATTCTCTCTTAGAAAGAGATTTAGTGTTTCGCTCCTCTGCCTGCAGAGGAGATGGAAAAAGTGTGATGAAAGAAGCAAAATGATCCAGAGAATGTCAAGATTTTTCAGCCCTCCTTTAATAAATTGTCAGAGATTTTCTTCCTCCTCATTCAATTTTGGTAAAAAATGGAACAAACTGTCTCAACAGAATTCAGGTAAACAGACATTTAAGAAGCAGTGGCAAGGCAAAAGTCTCTAACCTCACAAAATCAAGGACAGTCTCAACATGTCTGAATGACTAATTCATAGTTCATAGTTTATTACTAAGCTAACTGCCCTTGGGAGCCATTTCAAGCTTAGCCAATTATCCCTTGTGAGACTCAAACCCTGCACCTTGTGTTTGTAAGGCAAACACCTTAGCCATTAAGCCACCCATTCAAGATACCGTGTGAGCCCCTTCAATCTTGGCCCCTTTTCTCCTCCATAAAGTCTGAATCTCCATTTTTCTCTTTGGCAACAGATGGTTTCAGACAAATGGGTTCTGAAAATCTAGTTACAGATGGCAGTGGGAGGAAATTTTTCCTTTCTAGAGGTTTTTTTTCTCATCCTGCAGATCAAACTTATGCTTCCACCTGTTAATCATCACATGCTGTCCCAAGGAGTGATAGTTTCTACTTCCCAGGTGGCAGAGGGGTTTTACTCAAGGACGTGCCTAGTCCCAAACAAAATGCCTGGGGACCAGTTCTGCATTTTTCTTCCCTAAACCAGTTTATGACAGTGCCCAAATGCAAAAAGATGTCAACTTAATGCGTTCTCCTTTTCCTCCTTCAAGTTTCCTGGCAACACTAGACTTAAAGGTGCTCATCACTACACCCCCACTCATCCACACTTCAGACATTTAAGGTTTTGTTTGTCTGGATCACATTATGAGTTTTCTGCCTTAACCTCTGTGAACTCTCTTGGTGCAGCAGATCCAAAGTGTCTAGCTCCAGATATGGATTACTGCAGGCTACAGGGTATCCACACTTTCCATAGTTAGACTTGCTTATCTTTGCCATCTCTTTTTAAAGATGTCAAGAATCTCACTCTCTTGGGTGAGAGATATCTTGTCCAAGCTGGGATTCAGAGAGAACATTCAAAAGTAACTCCCTCCCACAAGACTGTTCCTAGGATGTCAACTAGACACCTCAGTTCAAACAGCTTTGCATCCACAGGTTGAAAAAGAAAAAAAAAAAAAAAAAAAAAAAAAAAAAGACATTTAGGTTTATTTCGAAGGTCTTCACTCTGACTTCAGTCACTGCAAGGGAATACATCAGGATTCCTGGCAAGACTCCAAATGGGAAAGATACAGTGGTAACTAAAATCTATTTGGTCCCAGAATCAGTCTTTTCAGATTGCAGTACTGGGGTTTGTTAGAAAAGAAACCACTTGATAAAAACAGGTATTCTTAAATCCAGGTCTTCCTTTCTCCCTGCCTGCTCCAAAGCAGTCACCACAGATGCTTTGGCCTTAGCTTGGGGAGCAGTTTAAGGAAGGATAAAAGTGCAGAGGGTGTAGTACAGCAAGGACAGATGCAAGCACAAATATCAAGTAAATGCTTGTCCTGATCATGGCACTCAAAGCTCTAAACCATCTTTGGTCTCTGGGACCTTTTCAAGTTGTTACCGACAAAACCATAGTCATGTGGTACATGAACAAGCAAGGGGGAAGCAGGTCGTACCCTTTTTGCAAACTAGCTGTGTTAGCTTGGAATATAGTTTCACAACCCAATATCACTCTACAGGCATCCTACACTCTGTCAAAGAAAAACTGTGTGGCACATAAGTCAAGCAGGACCAGGGTAGACCCTCACAAATGGAAACTAGATCAGGGGGTCTTCCAAGATTTGATCCATTTGTGGGGAGTTCAAGCAAACCTCCTCTCTGAACAATCAACTGGCAAAATTCTGTTCAAGACTCCATGCAAAAGGCCTGAAAGACAGATGCCTTTTTCTTTGGACAGGAATGTTCTTGTATGCCTTTCTTCCACCCTTTCCACTAATAACTAGGTACTTCAGAAGATTCAGAAGGATTCCCCAAAATCATTTTGTGACTATTCTAGCCTAGGCAACTGTGGCTCTCCCATCTTTAGCAAAATGGCCAGGGGCAATTACCACAAGATTGCTCAAAGAATGCATCTACTCAAACAGGGATGTTTGATGCACTCAACATCAATCATCTTCACTGCCTGCCTGGATGACAGGGTCTTAATTCCTTTTAGGCACTTGTTTTCGGAGGCTATGCAGCAGGTACTAATGAAGGCAAGAAAGTTCTAGAAAATCATATTAGCAAGTAGAAAAAAGTCTTCTAGTTGTTGAAAACATAACCAGCACCCATTTAGGGCCAGCAGTTCTTATTTTTTTTTTCAATATTTGTGTTGGTTTCTATCCTATGGCCATTCTTATTCCTCTATCAAGGTTAAATTATCTAGATTTCAGTATGTCTGTTCATGGATCCTCTTTCCTTTAAGGCAGTCTCGTGTCAAAATGTTCTTGAAAGGAGTTTTGCATAAGAAGCTGTGACGTCTGTACCCTGGCCCAGCAATTAAGGAGCCTCAGTGCTCACCACTACACCAGAAAAGGCATCTCATATGAGAGGCAAGGATAACAAGTACACATAGTAAAGTGCAATTTCCCTTAAGAGCACACAGAAATCAAGTCAGTCCAGGGCTGGTCGATCCCTTGCTCCCCAGGTTCCCCAATAAGACTCCCCACTAGCACAGCTATAGGGTCCAGATCTCAGCCTAGCTGGCAAGATAAAACCTCCAGTGCCCTCACTGTCCAACCAGTGCTTCGTGTCCCTGCTCAAGTAGCTGACACATGCACACAATTTCAGATAAGTATTTATACAACTTCACAGACACTCCTGGGAAAGGCTGACAGATTCTCCAGCTGCGCCCCTATACCCAGACTATAAAGTAGTAATTACTGCCACCACAAGCTAATTATCAGCTACAGAAAGGCCCTTAAAAAGGGTGTCCAATTATTACTGTGCAATATTATTATCCAACAGTAGTGTTAACTAAGCAATCAAGGCTTACCGGAAGGGCTTATTGCAGGATCACTTAAGTATGCAATGTACTCTAGAGCTTAAATTATCTCTGCATAAACCAGCCACAGTTGAAAAGGGTTTATAAATATTTAATAATGAATACTAAAAACACAAGACAATACTACTACACCACAGTGCCACTCAAGAGTTCAGAGATCACACAGATACTTAATTCTGTAGTACAGTTCTGACATAACAGAAAAACAGTATAATTTTATAGTCCTAACTATTTCTACAAGAAAAACACACTTCTAAGATAACTTACTTAAGACAGAGGCAGAGTGCTGATAAGTTGGTTATCAAGACAAAAATACTTAATCTCTGGTTCTCACTGTTTAAATTGAAACTCCAGTTCTGATAAACATTACATAATCTTTTTCACCCTTCCTGGAGTTCCCAGGCTACACTAACTGCATTAACATTCTTTTACACTTACAGCAATAAAGGACATTCCACATGTAAATTCAGGTAATTACCTTTAGGCTTAAAACAATAGGCAGGAAGCCCCCATCCAGCCAGACTGGAGCTGACTTGTAAAACATCAAAGGCAGTGATGAAATAATTTTAATTTCAAAGGACCAACAAGAATTGCTGGACTTCGCTTTCTTTACAGCAAATAGCAATTTTTTTCACATAGCATTTTTTTCACATAGCAATTTTTCACATTATTTTAAGTTCAACATTCACAGCATCTACAAATAATAGAATTATGTGCACACTTCTATCTGGCTAGGCTGGCAGCCTTCACCCATCTCTACCCAATCTTCACAGAAGCCACCACATAAATCGGTGGCCTTTCCTTGGAACATCAATTTTGTGTTACAGAAGCTAACACTTACTCCATCTGCAGCAGCTAATCTGGCTGACTTGAGGTTCTTAACATGGAAAACAGTTTTACTTAATGCTCTGACCTCTACAAAAAAGGTCAAATCCCATCTCATTTTCCACAGCGACAGTTTCTGAGAACTAATCCTTTTATGCCTAAAGTGTTTTCAATATTTACTTTAAGCCAAACTATCAATCTCCCCACTTTCTCTGAACCTACAAATGAGGGAGAAAGGATACTCCACCACACCTTCGATGTCCACAGACAACTCAGGTACTACCTTGGCAGAACTAAATCTTTCAGATCTAAATTGTTCATTGCTTGTGAAGGTAAGACAAAGGGATAACTGGTGTTAAGACGGACCATTTCCAAATGGTTGTCCAAGGCTTTTACCTTTTGTTATACTCATCATGACAAATCTATTCCAGGCAAGGTCAAGGCCCACTTTACCAAAGCCTTGGCTTCATATATGGCTTTTTGGAAAAAGTTGTATTCTAGAAGTATTCTGTACATACTTTTACAAAGCACTACAAGCTCGACTCCTTCTCTAGGTCTAGAACAAGCTTTGGTCCAAGCTTTGCTAGGACCATTCTCCAGGGGCTCATGGACCCTTCTCCTTCCACTGCCTAAATCTATGGTAATTAACCCATACAGCTAAGGCTACTGCTGCAGTAATCAATATGAAGAACATAGTACAGTTGTTTAGGTCATCACAACAGATACTTGAATGGCCACTGTAGCATTAGCTGCTTCCTCCATCCCCCTTGTTTTTTTGTGCATTTCTTTATGCCACAGTGTGGACTTTTTTCTGTTATTCCTAGTATTGTCCTTTCTCGGCTCAGCCACCCTGTCTCTGCTGGTAAGAAACCTGTGAAGGGCTTCATGCCTAAACTTGTCTTATCCAGCTCAGCTTGAGCTGCTCGACAGTTTGGGCACTGGGAAGGTGCCCTGAAGCTTTGAAAGTTGGGAGGCTGTTATATGCTTGGCAGGAAATATCCCGTATAACTAAGGCTACTGCAGAAGTGATTATATGAACCTCTACTTCTATGGTAAGTTTGACCTGCATAACAGTACTTTCCTTAGTCCTGTATTTCAAATCGAACATTGCAGAAATCACTCAATTCCTGCCTTCCCTTAAACCTCACTCCTCCTCCTGAACATTATTCTACATATACTGTTTCCTCATATTCCATTTGTATGCAATTTGCTCCTTCCCTTTTCTAAAGACTACTCTTCCAGTTTTTTTTTTCTTTTTATAAAACAGAACTGTACTTCCATTCTCTATTTATTGTTTTTTGGGAGCCAAAATATTAAACTTAAAGCCTTATGTTTTGCTTTCAGATCCTGAAACGCAGCTCTAAAGATTCATTTCTTTAGTTATAGCCATTTGCTCCCCCAAGTATTTCTGGCAGAGTACTCTCTAGGATTTTTTTTTAAAAATCTGTCAACTATTACACTTCCCAAAACATGCTTCCAGTTACCTCTTCCCAATCACACCTCCAGCATTTATCTACCCGAGGAAAACTTCTTTGAAGTCTGCTTTGGGGATAAAATACCTATAAGAAAGCACTTGCAAGCAAAAATCATAAACCTTTTGGCCTTTGGCTCCCACACGTCCACCCATTGTTGCTTTGTAATTTTCTTCATAGTCTATTTCCAATCTTTTCTAACCTCCTCCGACTGATTCTTATAGGTACCATGAAATATTTTATACGTCCTATTAAGTACCCCCCTTTTAATAGCAGCATCTGTTCTAGATTTGATTAATAGGACTCCCCTATCGCTTTCTCTTTGCCTACACTTGGATATCAAACAATAAGGAAGGCAGTCTCCAACCTGTAGTCTACACAACTTCATGGTCTCATCCCGCTCAACCTTTCCCTCTCTAGTTACTTGTTCCCAATACCTTGGTTCCTTTGCTTGTTTTCTCCACTGAATTCCAGACACTCAGCTATTTTCTGTACCCTCTACTTGCAGTCGTCATCATCCCAACTGGCAAAACCTTCCTCCATTCAGGTGTTTGCTTAGATCCTAGAATACCGAATACCTGCTGCAACTTTTATGAATGAAGTATTCTGTATGGTGGTTATTCTCATTAAGAATCTAAAATTCCCCTCTTTCCTCATTTCTTACTCCCCCCAGCTTCATCATAATCCTAATCCACCTTGTTCTATTGGAAGGATCACCTAATCCCATTTACCTCTTGCCCTCTTTCCACTCCAAATAAATTCCTTCATTTCCAACATTGTTCACAACTTCTCTGGTGGATAAACATATGCCTCACCTGTACATAAAACTAAAGGGACTTAATATTTTCACTGCCTTAATCTTACTATCCATAAAGAGCCCCCAGGTGCTCAGTTTTTGTAATTCTTTTTAGTCTCTTCTCCCATATCCTTAGCTGACAAAACAGAAGCCTTTTTAATCCATACTCCTAAACACTTCATCGTATGCTTCCACTAATATGGTTATTGCTGAACCAAGTCATAAGTGGGTACATAAAGCCAAGACTTCAGCCATAAATTATCTTCATTCATTTTATATCCTGAAAAGACTTGAAATGGTCTCATATGTTCTACAACAATGAAATGTCCTTTTTCTGGATTTACAAAACTGAAAATAAAGTCAGCTTTTTTGGATTACCATTCCAATTATATCCTTGAATTTCTGAGTCCCTTATTTTCTTTGCCAGTGGTTCTAAACAAAGTAAAGATGAAGGACAGCCCCTGCCTGGCTCCTCTGTTCAAACTTATCGGAGAGGAATGCTCTTTTAAAATAATCCCTCACTGCCACAGAGTATTTATCTCCTTTTTCTATTACTACTGGAGCTCTTCTCCCTAACAATATAATTACTGCCCTTTGTCCCAGATATTCTGCTGATTAGCCACATTGAAAGCTGTTGCATCAAGTTCATATTCGTTCCTGTCAAAGTGTGTGCCTTGTAGCATTATTTGCACCCTAACCTTCTCAGGTATGTTGAGCATATCTCTGTAAACAGATGCCTGAAGAAAAAGATTTGAATCAGCCCATTTATGGAAGGTCACTAGGTTGCAGTGGAGGACCCCCTTGGTCTAAAAGAGAACACCCACCGAGAGGCGGCAGGTACTATTTACCCACCAAAAACTTTCATGAATAGGGGACATCAAGTACCATACAAACCAAATGATGCTATCAAGGCTTTCCAACATGGCTGCATGCTGATCAACATCTTAATTTCAGCTTAGTATAAAAAGGCCAGTAATTCTGCCCGTTTTAGTAAAACTTAGTTACTGGCTGGCAACTGCCTGGATGCCAGCAAAGAAGAAAGAGGAAGCCTAAAAGAAAATAAACTAGAAAAGGTGAGGAGAAAACAATGATTGGGAAGAATCCTGCAGCTGTTCAGCAGAAAGCAGTTCAAACCCCAGCTTTGGTGCAAGACATTTTTTTCCTCTAAATTACTGGAAGCTACAACTCCACTGTGCTCAGAGCGATTAAAATAAATGAAACACTGAAGGAGTATATCAACTCAAACAACAAAACGCTGGGGGAAATGGAATAAGCTTTAAACGGCTATTCAAATGAACTGATACAACTGCAAAAATCAGAGGTCGAAATGAAAAGGTTGACAAGAGTATCTAACTGTTCAAGCAGATACCTTTCAAAAATGGTAGGGTTAGAAAAAACACTCAAGAGAAAAACCTGCAATTGACTGCTGTACCAGACAAAATAGAAGGGAGATGCTGTATTAATTTTCTGAAAGCACAAATAAGTAACTGGACTGGTATTTCATAGGATTAGTTAACCAAAAGAGCATGTTGTGTGTATGCTCCAAACCTGGCCATGAGAATGAATCTTTACTAATACAGGTCTTGGCTGCTATCATACCAGCAGAAACAGCTGATTCTGACAAAACCGTGGAAGAAGGGCAAAGTACTAAACATTGGAGATAGTGTGTTTATGGGCAAATTATCATTCACTGTATACCAGGCAGAACAGAAGCAAATTTATCCCAGCAATCAGGGAATCTTGAGGCACAGGTGTGAGATTCAAGTTAAATGTATTCATCCGTCTTGAAAATATTTTTCCTGGAGGATCAAAGTAATTTTTAATGCAGAACTTGCTAAGGGAATAATACCAAAGTTTGGCAAACAAGGAGTGAGCCATCAAACAGAAGGGAGTTCAGCTTCTCATTCTTCTGACAGGTTCTGAGAAAATCTCTCAGAGCCGTACTTTATCCATAGTTCCAAAGGAAAATGCTTGAGACACAGAAAAAGCACAGGAGTTGACCTTGAACATGAACCAGAGTCTGGGGTTGGGAGATTAACAGGAAGACCATCAGCAACACTAAAATTATTGAATAAATGTGAGACTATAAAGCATCAATTACATTTGTGAAATATGGCTTTACAAGAAAAAGTGGGCTTCTCTTGACGTTCTTAAACTTGGAGGACTGACAAGCATATGCCCCACTTCATGTCATTAATGTTTGGAAGGACAGAAATACTGAAGAAAAAAGCAAATTAAAAACAAATTTTGCTCTTAACAGTATTTATATAAAACATTTTATAATAATACAAAATAGCTGATAAAGTGGTTTCCATGACTGTATGCGACAAAAAACACTTTTTAGTTTTACGAAATATAGGCATTACAATGTGAAAAAAAGAAAGTCTGGAAAAAAGGATATGCAATTCAATGGGTTGTCATGGAAACAAACTAAAGTTGAAGGCAATAAAACAAGAGAGCTGGACATTGTTTACTGACAGAATAATAAAATTAAAAAACAAGGTCAAACAGCTCAGTAAAAATAAAGTTTGAAATTACTGGGAGTGAATAAGAGCTAGCAGTTTTTCTGGTAACTAAATAAAACGCATTTACTACAACAATTTAATTGTATTTAAAGATAATCAGTGCAAGTTTTCTTAAGGCTAAAAGTTAGTATTCCAAAAGCCTACAAGTTGTTTTTCACATTTGGAAAGGGAATAAAGACATACATTCTTGTTTGTTCTGGTTTTCAAGTAGCAGAACAGGTTGCAACATGCGTCCTAGCAAGCATGCATGAACTTAAATTTAGTTTAATGCATGTGAGTGCAGCTGTTGATTTGGGAAATTTTTCCTATCAAGGAGGGTTAAAAGTTATTTGAAGATGTACAGTTTTGTGCATTTGCTTTAAGTTAATATGTTACAGGCTGTTCTGAAGACATTTGTTTTTTTTTTTGTTTTTTTTTTTGTTTTTTTTTTTAGGCTTTTCTTTGCAAGAAAAAGTCTTGTAAAATGTAACAAAGGCTCAAAAGGAGAGGACAACTAAGGATCAACCTACCAAATATTAATGGGTGCATATAGCACAAAACTGGAAACTGATTAAAATAACCTGTCATATATAACAGGTGGGAACAACAACTTTGTCCACACTACACATTATTTTGGAATGTGAATGACCTCACAGGTATAGGCAAAAAGGCAAGAGTACTGAATTACATTAAGAAATGCAAAGTGCAAATAGCAATGCTACAGAAGACCCATTTGGAAGGACTTGAGCATGTGAATTTGATAAAGGATTTCAAGATGGACTTTCAGCAGAATATCAACAAAAGAAAAGGAATACTTACACTAACTGCTAGAGGAGCTCCAAACTGCTAGATGAGCTCCAATAGTGACAGAAGGGAGAAGAGAAAGTAATGTTAGATTTGTGGTAGTAAGGAGCTACTGGGCAAGAGGATTACTCTGGCATGTATTTATATTCCGCCTGAAACTGCTATTATGGAGCTTAAGAAAATTTAGAGAGAAATAATTAGATTTCAGCAGAGATTACTTATATGTGGGAACTGGAACTTCATTTATAACTGAGGATTTATCTGGGGAACCTAGAAGAGAAAATATAAAACAGGGCAGATTTAAGAAATTTATGAAAATATTTGGTACGGAAGATGTGAATTCAGTAATAGGAACTCTGACAGAATTTATATATTATTCCCCAAGGTATAACAACTGGGCTAGACTAAACAGAAATTATATTTCACATGAATATGTGCATTTAATTGAAAGCTTCGACATATCCAATAACTACTGCAGATCATGCTCCAATAACAACCAAGATAAAATTGCAGGGTAATAAAGTAAAAGTGAGACACTGGCATTTCCCCACCTACTTAAGAGTAATTTAAGGAATAGGTTATGAATATTAGAGAGCGTTACTAGGGAAGATAAAAATAAGAAAGAAGGATATGGTTAAGTAACGAGAATTATTTAGTAGGGCTGGCAAAGTTTAAAGTATTACAGAATAAGGGAAATCTCACAGAAAGTACAGTTGTGTAAAAATTTTACCATAATGGTAGATGCCCTTCTCTACACTGTTGCATTATCTAACACAATAGGGATCCACTGCCAAGGATGGCCAAACGTCTGGCCAATATACCAAAGCCTTTAAGGTGCTTTAAGGTACGCCATATGTTACACGCATGCACATTGCTTAGCATACGACATAAAGCTGATGTCCAGATGTACCATCCTCAGAAAGTATGGTTGTGTACACTTAACATAAATGTAGACGCTAGAGTGTATTCACTGTTGCAGTCATCACACTTGGGTTATCTGCCTGCAAGTAGCCCTCAGTCAGCCCGAATACCAAAGACTTGGTATTCCTGCTTCGGATGCTGTTGCTTCAGTACTGACATCAGGTCGTTAGGGGTATAAAAACAGGCAGCCGACACCATTACATCAGTTTTTCTTGCCCCAAATGTCAGGGGTCCCCCAAATGAGGAGCAAAGTTATGGTGGGAAAAACAGCACCAGTAAAAAGTAAATACCAATAACCAAGTAAGGGGTGAGTAATAGAGAGAGAGACACAGAGACAGGGACTGGAGGGTGGGAAACCAGGACTGCAACAGTGAATACACTCGAACATCTACATTTATGGTAAGTGTACACCACTGTACTATGTTCATGTTTCACTGTTGCAGTCATCACACTTCAGTTGATTCCCAAAGCTGAAGAAAGGGTGGAAGCAGTCAAGAAGAGTTGGGGCTGGCTAGTATGCCCTGCAGGGCTGCTGTTGCAAAACCCACCATGGATTTGGAAAAGATAGGTAGATGGTATGACAGGTAGGTGGTAATGCTTGGTGACGGGTGTGCACAGAACTCCAGGTAGCAGCTTCCAGAATGTCCCTGGTAGGGACTCCCCTGAGGAATGCTACAGAGGTAGAAGTTGCCTGAGTGGAATGCGTTCTGACCCCCTCAGGGGTTGGTTTCCCATGGTATTTGTAGCAGAAATTGATACAGTGCACTATCCATTTGGAAATTGTTTGTTTTAAAGTGGCCTTGCCCTCTGCCCCTGGTGCAAAACTGACTAGTAACTGGTCAGATTTCCTGAAGGCTTTAGTCCTACCCAGGTAGAATCTGAGCTGCCTGTGCACATCAAAGGAGTGCAGGATCCTTTCCCCTTTATCTTGAGGATTAGGGAAGAAGGCTGGCAAATGGACAGACTGGTTGAGAACCATACTGGACACCACTTTTGGCATAAAGGAAGGGTTAGTCCTGAGGGAGACCCTGTCAGCATGAAAAAAAATGAAGGGTTCCACAGCCATAAGTGCTTGTAGCTCAGACACTAACTGAAGTGATGGCCAGAAGCAAGGCTATTTTCCGAGAGAGGAATTTTAACTCTGCTGACACTGCAGAGTCAAAGGGGGGGGGGGAGTAGCGTGAGCTTTTCCAGTACAAAATTAAGGTTCCAAGCAGGGGTGG
This sequence comes from Protopterus annectens, assembly GCF_019279795.1. Classification (NCBI taxonomy): domain Eukaryota; kingdom Metazoa; phylum Chordata; order Ceratodontiformes; family Protopteridae; genus Protopterus; species Protopterus annectens. The sequence goes on along the minus strand of NC_056742.1, from coordinate 139,645,217 downwards.
GTATTCTCCTTGGTGGCCTTAGGTTGTTTGCCCCCTCTCAGGAACTGCTTAATGAGAGGGTGAGAGAAGAGAGGTGGCTCAGTGTTGTAATGAGCAAAGATGGCAGAGGCATGGATCTTAATGAAGGATAGGCCTCTGTGGAGTAGATCTGCTAGGTAATCCAGGATTAGAGGTAAGGAGGGCAGTGCTGCGTCCTCTCCTTTAGACTGAATCCAGGAACAATACCGTTTCTACTCATCAGCATAGGATTTCTTTGTACTGGGTCTTCTGGCTTCAAGAATGACATCCAGCAACTGCTTGCTTAGGCTGGTCATGCGGGGAGAATTCAAGGAATAAACCAGGCTGCAAGATTCAGGGTTTGCAGCTGCGGATGCAGGATCTGTCCCTCCTGCTGGGTGAGGAGGGTTGGGATCTGGGGTAGGTGCCAAGGGTGGCACTGGTGATAGGCTGTGAAGTAGTGGGTACCAGTGCTGGTGTGGCCAGTCAGGGGCAATCAGGATTACCCTTGGTTTGTCCTGTCTTATCTTGAGTAATATTCAAGAGGCAGAGGGGGAAATGCATAGATTGAGAGGTTTACCCACTGGAAGGAACTAACTTCATTAGTAGACAATTTGTTTGGCTAAAGACACTGCTAGTTGTGCAGACTAAGAAATGTGTTTTCTGTGCAATGGATCATGTAGAGGTCACATCTCTGAATGGTGATGTTAACACAAAACTACAATGTAAAGAAGTTTAATGGCAAATTTATTTGCATGCAGATAAAATGCCTGGATTAAATGAGATAAACATTAAAATGTCTTGAAGTTAGAGAATATAAACTTTAGTGTAGGTTATTACAATTAATTTTGGGGCGATTTTTGGATGTTAAGCTATCAGTTTAGTTTTGATTTATATATTTAAAGGAGTGTTTCTGGGTCACATTGGTTGTGGTTTGTGTCAGTTGTCGATTATGGGATGTATTTTAATTGTTTTAAAAAAGTGATTTATTTTACAAGTTTAGTTCAGAAGTTGTTCTTGGTACTTATTAAAAAAAAAAAAAAGAGTGAAAGCGCTTACCTTGCTCATTTTTGCTGTTTGTGTATTTTCTCAGCTTAGCGATTTGACTTTTGTTGAATTTTTAGTTGTTTTAGTCACGCTTTCCAACTACACAAGCCCATTTTGTTTATTTGCACATATTATTTTGAACTAGATAAAAGCAGAAAAGGACATCTCAGTGTTGTGGAACATTCTGAGACAGTTTCAAGTTTTTTGGGGATATAAAATTAAATATAAAAAACAAAAGCTAGAGCTGTAAATTGTGTATACCAACACATGAACTGGTTCACCAATTCCCAGACTTGTGTTAATGGTTACAAGATACAAGCAGTGAAAATATTTTTAGTCCCTATAGTTCTACATACAGGTCAGTGGAGAAGTGGTGGACAGTAATAGAGTTGAACATTTTATCTGGGAGGGAAGAGGTTAAGGGTAAAGTGGGATAAACTGATCTTTCCAACAGAAAAAGGAAATTTAGGATTACCTGACTTGAAGGGATACTTTAGAGCTACACAATTAAGGCTCATGCACAACATATTCATAACATAAGCAAAAAGATTTAATTCAAAGTGGAAAACAATGATGAAGCGGGGAGTGGGGGGGTTCAAGAAATAATGGGAGAGTGGGATTTTGTTGCAGATTCTTAAGGGGAATAACAGTCATACAGATTATATTCATGAAGTAGCAGATAATATTTTGGGAACCAAGTCAACATGAGAATCAAGATTCTGCTGCTAGGAATGACTGCAATAAGAATAAGCAAGGGGATGGAATTTCCTGGAAAAGAAAAGTGGCTAGGAACCAAGATATTGGAAGCAAATAACTAGAGAGGGAAAGGTAACAGAATGGGAAATGGCTAAGACTATGTTTGGCCTGCAGGCTAGAGACTGCCTTCCCTATCAGGGACTGATATCAGCATACAGGCAAAGAGAAAGGGACTGGGAAATCTTAAGTGAAAGACCTGTTGAATCTAAAACGGTAACTGCCTTCAAAAACGGGATAATTAGAAAACAGCAAATATAAAGTACTGCACAATAACTATAGGAATCAATTATAGGAGCTTAGGGGGGGGGGAATCAGGGAGAGAGACTGGATAAGCAAATTACAAGGGAACAACAGGAGGACATATGCATAACTCCCAAATATGCAACAAAGTGTAAATTTAGGATTTTTGCTTGGAAGTATTTGCATAGGTATTTTTATACCCCAAGCAGACTCCACAAAGACATTTTCCTTGGGTAGAAAACAAATGCTAGAGGTGTGACTGGGAAGAAACCGGTAATTGCAAAAATATGTTTTGGGAGTGCAAGGAGTTGGCAGATACTAAAAATTCCCTACAGAGTACACTGTCAGGAATACTGGATGAGTGCATGGGTGTAACTATGGAATTTTTTTTTTGAGCCGAGATACAGGATCTGAATTGTCCAGACAGTATTTTCCAAAAAAGCAATTACAAAATGGAAATCAAAAGTCTAAACTGTTTGACGTAATGCATACTGTAACAGAAAAAGTTCTGAAAATGGGCTCTTTAGAAAACTGTAGGAGCAAATTGTATAGAAAAAATGGAAACTGTTGGAACAATGCATATAGAATAATATTTTGGAGGAGTGAGGTTTAAGGGAAGGCAGCAATTAAGCAACTCATGTAATGGTGGATTGAAAACCGTACAAAAAATCATTTAATATATAATGTTAGTAACTGAACATGTTAACAGTCGTTTTCTTTTTATATAAAACATTTGCCTATGTTTTAACACATTATTCAATGTGTTAAAATGATGCTATCAAGGGCATCCTTGGTCACTAACATTTGCTTTCTGGATCACAGTAGTAGTCATCTCAGACAATACATAAAGGAAAAGACTTGTCCTTTAAAAAAAAAAAAAGAGATCAAAGTTACTGCACAATTATCTTTGTACGGTGTTCTTGCACAGATCTGTTGCCTGTAACTGCAAACGGGTGCATTTCCGGGATACTCTGTGGGCCAGCTGAATAAAAATAGCATCCACTTATGTAGGTCTGCCTTTGACTTCATAAAAGATGGGATGTAAACTACCTTTATGGTATCTAGGCCTACAGTGCTACCTCTTAAGGTCAATGTCAGCCTCCATGCATGAAGATATCACATCACTTTAGTGTTGTCGCCTACCACATTTAGCATACCTTGCTTCCACAATGACTGGAGGCCTTGAATAGCTGCATCAAGGCCATCATCTCTTTCACATTTATGCATTTTCTTTGAGCTTTGTCACATAGCCCATGGAGCTTAAGGTTCTGAGTGCATGCTAACCCCCACACCTGGGTCTGATAATGGAGCTCCTGGATGAAGGGTACCCACCCAGTTTTGTCCGACTTGGATAGGCTACCACCCAGTTCTTGGGATATTCAGTATATGACAGGAATCACACAA
>NC_056742.1:139616773-139631773 GCF_019279795.1 Protopterus annectens | reverse complement strand
CCATCATCCAGTCAGACATAGCCTCTGGCCTGTTAGCAGCAGCTGATATTTACCAGTTTCTGGTGGGTCCCGGAAAGGAATCTTTAGCCTACCAGCTGTCTCAGTAGCTTGGATTGGAGGCTCAACAACAAGAGGAAATGGTCTTTGACCACTCCTTTGCCAAGTTACTTTGTGCAGTTTCGAAAATGCTCTAACCAAGCAGCATGCCATTCTTGATACTTAATGCTGGTATTTATCACATTTCTCACACCTTCCTTGTTAGAAGGTGCATGACCTTCATTTTACCACTCAGACCAGTTTATGATTATGCAGAGGGATCCTAATCTAACCTCAAGCTGCTGCACCATGAAAACATCTTGTGTTTTGTAAGGTCTTTCCTTGATACTCTCATGGTGATGTTAAACCCTCCCTTGCAGACAAAACAAAATATTTTTTTTTTCTGCCAAAAAGGCACTTGTTTTGTTAATCACTGTATGCTAAATGGATAGTTAGAGACAAATAAGAACTAAAGAAATCAAAGAAGAATCCCAAAGTACTGTAAACTAGAAATTAACATTAGATCAAACAGCAGACAACCTATTAATGAAGATGATTACATGTACAAGCATTCCTCTCAACCTCTTAGAACAAGAAACCTGGACAAAGCCATAAATAATGGGGGGGGGGGTACAAAGGCCCAAAAATATTGACACTTTTTAAATACTGCTCTTACAAACTTAGAAAGTTGACAGAACATGTTTTGCATGGGCATGAATTTTCTCTAAGATATGAAGTCTGAAAATCAAATGTCTGCCATTATTTTCTGACTTCAATCCTCAATGATTTGCCAGAAAACTTCAATTTTATGATAAATGGACCAAAAATACAAGTAATAAATCTGGACATTCTGCGAAAATCTGGACAGTTGTGAGCTATCTGTACAAGGAATCATTCAGATTGATTAAACACTAACAAACATAAAAGGTAAAGAAATGCAGCTATAGGGATAGAGAGACTACAGTTCCAGAGTTCAAGAATAACAATACTTTGCAGCATATCAACATGCTACTGGCGCATGTCTAAAAAACACAGCTGAGACACATTACAAGGGTGGTGGGGTCCACAGGATCCACAAGAATATCGTCTGAGGAAAAAAACGCACAAGACACTCCAGTGTCATGGAAGCTACAGTACTGGATGCCAAACAGCACTAAACAAATGAGAAAATTTTAAATTCAGGCTGAATAACAAAGCTACATGGCTACACTAACAAAATTCTAAATGACATTAAGCTGCATGGTTACATTTGTAAGTACTACAGTGCCACAAAAAGCAGGTGTAGATCAATAATGTGGCCTTAGCTTTTTACTTTTCTGACAGTATTTCTTACAAACTCAGCAGATTTTGATTATAACCAATGACAAGTGCAGTCAGTACTTCAAATAAATGCACACATCCAATAATAACCCCCCTTCCTGTAGCTTGTCGGCTTTTCACTTCAACATCTTACAAAGGAAAAAGTTGCAATTTTTTTGGCACTCTACTTAGAAAAGGCCACGTACCCTTGCTCAAAGCTAACTCAAAACACTAACTTGCGTCAAGAATAATAAAATTAAGAGGTTTCTCTAAAGAAGAAAATGGCACAGGATGAGGAAGAGTATCCAATGACAGAAGCAGAGAGAGAAGAGGGCGGCTGTAATAAAATAGAAGTACTTGAAAATACACAATATGTTTGAAACACAAAAATAAGGCTCAAGGAAAAACTGAATAGAATAGGAAATACACTAAGTAATCACTACATATTACAAAAAACAAAATTCTCACCAGCAGTTCTTGCAAATCAGCTTCAATACTTGGCAATGGGGTTCTCCAGAATTGAAAAGTGTTGAAGTTTGCATCTTCACTCAGATGGTTGGCGTTTTCAGACTCTGAAGGGTCGGATTCTTTGACCTTTGAAGGACCTTTATTACCCTTGGGGAAAAGTATAAAGCAATTAAATGGAAAGATCATTTGGTAAGTATTGAAGACAGATGATAAAACAAAATTCTGAATTAAATACCATGAAGACACTTTGCTGGATGCTTTATCTTACTACATAGTAAAATGCATTAATCAGAAAATGCATAGGTCCATTAAGTATGCTTAACACTTGCCCAAGTAAGGAACAGTGCAGCACACATGACCTTCAAGTTAAGCCCTTGACAATCTTCCATGACCAACAAAACACTGCTCAGTGAGCACCATTTCCCTCCTCAGCCACTTTCACAAAACTCACCATCAACCCCCCCCCCCCCCCAAAATTAAGTTACTACATTTTGTATAATTACACCTGGTCAAGCTTCTTACAGTACAGTAACAGGTGGCTATTACAATTTATATTACAAGGCAAGGTGGAATATTTGAAATAAAGAAATGAAAATTATGGTCCAATGGCACAAAGCTAAGGCTTCCATCTTAGCCGCCAATAACCAGGAATGGATTAATATCCCAGCTGACAAAAAGACAGCTAGGAAAAGAGAATGGAAAGGCAATTCATAACAGAATGGGAAGAAATATGTAAGGCTCTTAAACATGCTGTCAAGTTCAGAAGATTTAGGATTTTTCCATGCAAGTGTTTGCAAAGATACACTATACCTGAGGAAAAATCTTCCAAAGCCTGTATTGGAGTAGAAAGCAAATGCTTAAAGCATGATGGGGTCAAGTGACAAAATTGGGAACATGTTTTTTGGGAATGTAATAACATGGCAGGTTTTTTTTTTAAAATAATTCCTGCAGAGTACTTTTATGGAAATGTTGGGGAAACAATGGAAGTAACTTAGGAAATAATTTTAATCAGAGATCGAAGATTTGAACTTCTAGGTATAGTAAGGACTTAAGTTCAAGTCTGTTGTATGTAAAACAATGAACTATAACAATTAAAACTGTTACAATGGCTTCTTTTCCTGTTTATGCATGCAAACCCAAGTAATCTTTATTAAAATCATACTTTAGACAATATTTAATAAAAAAGACTGCGGCACAAGCAAAAAAAAAGAATGGCCCTGAAGGCCAGAACACTAGTCCTAAAGGAGGACTTGGGATATTCAAAAGGAAATATAAATGAACTACAAGTACTTAAATTTGTATAACAACTTATCAGTGCAAAAATTAAATTGAACACACCAACTTAAACGATCTACAAATTGGGACGATTCAATAAATCCTACACAGTCCACTAATACCACACATGCACACGGTATCGCACTGGTTTTACATTCATTAAGTGGCTCTACATGGCGCATAGAGCTGCACAACCATGGTAACACTGCGGCATACTAATTGTAGCATAAGCAGCTGAACTGTATACTAACCAACCAATCCAAGATGGTGGAGTTACTCAAGCCATAAAGTAACCATGCAGACTCCATGCTGGTTTTCCCTGTGAATTCCAAAAACCTACTGGAATACAGCCACAGAAAAGTCTACACAGAAAGAATGCTAGGCTGCTGTTGCTTAATTTGTGTGCATGTGCAAGAGGCTGAAGTCTATGCTGTTGCTAATGGACCACAGCCAAGAAGAAGAGTTTTCAGACCCAGTTTACCTTATTACAATCTGCATCAGGTAGAACTGCAGAGCACTAGAGTGGATACAGGTGGTCCTCCTGCAACATACTTGTCCTCCCTGAAACAGCAGCACCAACATCAATCACATTCTGTTGTGCTCTCTGGATCCTTGACAGTGGCTAGGAACTCCATTTGGTATCAGTGGTGGCTCTGTAGCAGCACCCTCCCCCCTCTAGCCATCCGTTCACGAGCCACTGCAGCTACTCTCCTGGAGGTCAATGAAATCACGTCAGTGGCCCTATGACACACACGATCATATGTCCTGCTCTGGCCACCTACTGCATTTACATTAGCCACTACCTGCTCTCAAACATAACCCCATGTCCACTCTCAAGCAGAAAGCACCATGCTGCCAAAATGCCTAGACAAACTCTTCATTCTCAGGGTCACTAATGGGGGGTTTTCAAGGAGTGGGATGCCAATGTGCCATAGCCCTAGGTAACATAACACAAAAAAGGATAATGCACAAGTATCACATATAAAAGCCCTGCTTAGATAAAACGCACAAAAGGTAGTTTTTCAACATTACCCACTGAAGAAACAAAAAAGTCAAGGTATTCAAATATAAAAAAAGATTTATGTGGTTGCAACATAATCACACACAAAGCAAGGTTGGATCTGAAACAAGAACAGTAACAATAGCAAAGCAAACCTCTGTACAAACAAATTTTGTTTGTGCCAACACAGAAATGGAACTAAACTCCCCCACACCCAAAACAGGCAAATGACACATTTTGCTAACAAACCATCAGTGAACTGATAAAAGTGCTATCAAATCTGTCCGAAAAACATGTGTACAAATTTACCACAGAACCTTTTTCTGCAATTGCAAACTGTGTTTACTGTAATGAAATTAATGTGGATACTACTTTTATACATCCCATTACTAAAACATTTACGGATTTTGTTACATGCTGTACAGACTTATCTTGCTGTGTTAAAAGCCATCATTTTTATATTCGCCTGACCAACCAAAAATTAAAAGAAAGGACAGGGTCTCATTTAATTGCAATAAGAGGAGGGATTGATAGTAATGCCCTAAGCAGACATTACTTCTATGGGAAAGGACTCATAAGTTTAAGTTTAGAGTCATTCAGAAGGTTTACACTAATGTGATTTGGATTACTAAAATGGAAACCGCATTCTGAAACGAGGTAATACTTATCTGCCTTTATCTGTGTATTTTTTGCCGAGCAGTTGATGGTATTTTAAAAACAGTTAAAATATTGTACTTAATTGCTTGTCATTTGACTTGTGTAATGTCTATTGATATGCCAGCTTTTAGCACAAATTAAAGCGTGGCAGAAGAGCTAGTTTGTATTTAGCATTGACGAAGAGTTGTCCCTAACTCGAAAGCTTTGCTGCTTTTAAATTGCATTTTATCAGCTTCTTTTAATAAATTGTTCAGACAGTTGAGTCACTGCTTATGCTTTCATGGACTGTATATTGTTTAGCATCTGGGACCCATTTGTTCACCTGGAGAGAACAATCCTCCTGTGGAAGTTGATCAGGTCAAGGCATTTGACAAATCCAGACAGGAGTTCTGCTGTGGTGACCCCTAACTGGGAAAAGTTGAAAGACGAAGACGAAAGACTAAGAGTACCAGGTCAATATGCGATTAGTGCTCCTGCTTTAACTGGCTTACATTTACATGCCCTCATCTGCTGCATTATGATTCTTCACCTGCCCTTGTTCCCTGTGTTCATTCCTACAAAATTCATCTGTATGGCCCTATTCAATAAATACACTTCCTGTGACCGTTTAAATGGCAGTCCATGTACCATTACAGATCATTTACACAACTTTTTTTCAGTATGCCTGAAACTGTATTCCACAATACTCTGCACTACACTAATGTGTTTGGACCATATACATATTATTAACCCTGGTAATTACTGCGGCATTCCACACAATTCCGCAGACCTAGTTTGCCCATAAGTAAACAGGTCTTCTGCTATCCGTGTTGCTTTCCATGGTTTCCTAGCCAGCAACACTGCTGCCAGCCACAAAACCGTACTTGTTTAGGTTTAAAGACTGTGCGCAATATGAAATTAGTGGTGTTGCTCACTGTGCAAACATACACACTCCATGCAGGCTTCACGCGAAGCCTACCTGGAATTTGAATCCCAGCAAATGTATATATTTATTTCTTTTATTAGCACATGATAATTCAAATTAACAAAATTCAGCCCAAAATGCTCTTTGGCTTCAGAGTTCCCTTCTTTATATATCAATACCATTGAAAGTACGTTTACACATTCAAGCAATTTGTAGTTGGGTACAGTAATATACTGTGCCATACAAAGTAAATATGGAGTAACTTTAATCAGCAAACACAAGTGCAATTAAAGGCTGAATAGTGCATGTAATTTAGTGCAAGGTATACTGAAAATAAAGGGAGCAGCCACAGTCACTACTAGCTACTGTTGTAATACTATGAAGCTCCATTCTTTGTTGCATATTCACTGAAAACAAACCTTTTCTATAAAATATTGACATTTTCATTATAAAGCTGCCATACATAACTGATATATGCTTGACACAGTGATGTAACATTGTCTACTGTATTTTCACAGTATATGAATCCATCATGTTTGAAAGTTGCAATTTATATTCTTTCCCGACTTTATGGAAGTAGCTTCCTCTCAAGAGTTCTTTCCAACTTTGATTGTATTTAGGATAATTCAGAAGTGCCAAAGCCACAATCTGGTCATTTTTTTATCTGAATGTTTATTTTCTCTTCAGCTACAACATATATCCCTTCACATACACATCTACAACAGCCTTTAAATTTGCAGTGCTTTCCTCAAGGAGTTGTAACTAAACTTTCACTGTCCTCCCAATACAGAATAAGTTTAGGGCAATCATGTTCCCCAGCTTCACAAGATTCAAGTCAATATGCATATACGTGTTTCTAGGTTTACAAAATACAAAAAACACATGCAACATATGAATCTGCTACGTAGTCACAGTAAGGAAAATATACATATATCTAAAACAGGGGAGAAAGTAATCCAAGACCAAAGTAGTCTATCTGAAGAAAAATAAAGTCAAAAGAAGCCTAAGTTTTCAGGGATATGTGTGGATGAATTCTTCCATATGGGTTGCAAATGCATCAAGACTCATTTAAAAACTCTACAATATTGAGTCTTTCACTTAGCACTTCACTGTCCTTTACTTTTTGACTATTTTCTGTTATCACTCCTGTTAGTCCACACATGGACTATAGAAGCTACTTTCAACAAAGTACTTTATATAGCTTTTCTTGGCAACTGAAGAAACAGATGAGAAGTCTGGTGACCAAGTTTCCTAAAAGGGCGAAAAAGCTTATTCTTGAAATGCTTACAAGAGATTTGACCACAAACTTACAAAGCCTGAGCCATGTATAATGAACAATATCAAATATGGCTTTATGGGATGCTCTGTCTACTACAGTGAGAAGTTATCAGCATCAGCCAGGTCTGCCACCTGGATTCCAACTTACACAATACATTCTCATGACATCTATTTCAGCGACTCCCAAGACTTTCCCAATTAAGTTACACTGAAAGCAAGTAATTTAGCCGAATGCTTATATACAGCAAGTTCCAGATGTATAGATGACCTGTCAAAGCAACTTCATGCCAAAGACTCAGGCTCTAGGGTTGACTTGCTGGGCTCTTTTTTGGGGACTCTTTTGTTAGTGCAGCAGCCATCACAATGGAGTCAGTTAGGGAAGCCTTACTCTTGTCATTGGAAAGGTTAAAATATCTTCCCTTGTCTCCTAGGCACAGGTGCCAACACATTCAGTTCTGAACACCTCTAGACAACTAAAATCATAGTCAGCAAGAGGACATTATCCAAGAGATAAACTGGGCTAAGCAGAAAGCCTTGTGCAGTATTTTTTCTGGCGAGACTGGATCAGTTGACAAGGGCATCCACTGATGCATTAACTGCAAAATTTCTCCAAATTTGGGACTGTGTATTACAGTTGGGAAACCCCTCCTCCACAGGGAGTTTATGTGCTTCATTTTTGCACCTCCTCCTTCTAGGAACATTTGGAAAAGGTTTATCCAAGTGTAAGGAAAAATAAATCTGAATTGGATACCTCCATCCCATCACTGCGGCTACTTTCAGACTACGAACATGCTGGAAGCCTGCAGATGTTTATAGTAAACCCTTGTGGACATCTGACAATGAAGGCTGCTCCTGCAGACGCCGAAGGTCTTGGCACTGCACTGAAATTACTTGTTGTCAATAAAGTTGTATAGCCATAAAGGTCTGCAAAGACAATCCAATCGGATCACAGAGCAGATTCCAACCTTAGAGGATGGCATAATTCGAAAAATGAAATAAGTCAACAGTGATGTAAATGACCAATTAAAGAGGTGCAAGCAGCTGACTGGTTTGATGATCCTGGAAATAAAATACTTAGTACCCTTCAAGTCATACACAGAGCTATTTACAATAAATCTGACCAGAAGTTGATTAGAGAGAATGACTGAGTGCTAAACTTACAATTCAAACACTTTAAAAAAAAAAATTATTCATTTTACAAGAGGCATCATAGTGCTGTTGATAAATTGCACCAACACATTAAAGCCAGCGGTCAAGAGTATCAAACTTTTTTTTACATGAGGAACTGCATCACTCATTACATTCAGTCCACAGAGAATGTTACAATATTAAAGCTGTGCTGTTACTGTGATTGCTTTTTCATTGTGAAGTCCAGCATACAGCACAAGTGAAGACTTTGTCAATTATGATGAAATTTTATCTTGACAAAACAGCAAGTGGATAAAGCAAGAAAGCAGTGATCACAAACTGACAGCAAGCATGGCCAAGTCACAGTATTAAGACGACTGGCAGAACACTGGAACACACAGGAAGAAACATCACCATAAACAATACAAGCGGTTATTCCTATAAATAAGAAAATATTAATGCCTCATACAGTCACATGGATACCTCTGAAACCTTGTTTTTCTAAAGGCAGACCAGATACAGGTAGTTCACAACAGGGAAACAAAACAGTGCATGGTCTACACCAAAACGATTGGATAGCACAAAAAGAACAGTATGTGCGGTCTTAAAGGAGAAAAGCAGAGGGGTACATCAATTACTGAAGACATTCACGTAATCCAAAAAGGTCATCAGCTTTCTAGAGACACATGCAGAGGGGGCACAAATTGAGTATTTTAAGGTGGTCGTTTCAGGGAAGACAACAGGGGGAAAAAAAAAAAAAAAAGTGTGCTGGATTACAAAAACAGCCTTCTTGTAGAAGTCAAAAAACAGAAAATAGAATTCAAGAGTACAGATATAAAACATTAGGCAGTTTTTAAGGTGTTACAACGAAGTGGTAAAAATGAAGAGAAAAAAAAGCATCTCCAGCTTGTTCAATACAAAGGAAAATGGGAAAAACTAGGTGGACCAAGCAGTCCTTATTGGTGGTTTATGCTTATAAGCAAGAGTAGCAAGCAGAAGTAGAGTTTCAGCACCACAGCTGTGTCCAGTGGAGCCAATCCTTCAATAACTTGTTCACTTAATGTTATCATGTTTTCTCAGGTAAGTGGCACTCCTCAATACTTCAGTTTCTGAAACAGAAGGTTTCCATTACAGGTATACAAAATAAAAGTCTACCCATTTACTAATGTACAGTATTGTCAAGAAGCTTGTGAGGTGTGGCTAATGCTGAAAATCTGAAAGCTTCCAAATGAATTGAAATAACTCAAACTCAACACCTATCATACTGTATTTTTAAGCTCATATGATAAGCATTCACTTTTCTACCACTTAGAACTACCACAGCACCAAAATGTTTAACTTCAGTTTTGGCTTGGACTCCTGAATGCATTTGCTTACTTTCAGCACTGTATCACACAACAGTTTCAGTATGGAAGACATCATGTTTTGAATGCACAAGTACTGTAGACACGTCAACAGGAAAATGCACAGGTCCTACTTCAAGGGAGGAGCACACTAGAGTTCAAGCATAAAGGAATCAGCTAGCCAACATCCTCTGATCTGTGACAACTGCTACTGCACCTGAAGGCAAAATAAAAAAGCCGCAAGCATTCAAGACAAAGAGAAGGCATAAAAGAACTACCATTTGTAATGAAGTACCACAAAAGTAAGCTCCGTTGTAATGGGAGACACCTCTAATGCAAGTAAACATTTTGGAAAACACTCCCCACTTACACAGAAGTAATCATGCATTTTTTTGGGGGGAGGGGGGGTATTTCTGCCCTCCCTACCAGCAAACTATCAAATTTTCACCATCAGCTGGCCCATTTGATTTCCATACACTGGGGTGAGGCATAGAAGAGATCACAAGTTGACAGAACAAACCTTTAAGGCTCTATTTTCTTTATACATACTTAATTCCACAGTGTGTGCCTAGTAACAATTCCTGGGTCCAGCATGCAATGGGCATCAGCATGGTACTATGTAACTTAAATTCAGCAAACGATGTTAACCCCCTTCAGGACAGTCTTGTCCTTTTGATGAAGTCAAGGCTCCCGTGAGGCCTCTGGTCTCCCCCCAGGGGATAGCATCATCACTCCACTCCATTCCATTCCCACAACATGCAAGCTCCACAAGGTGCATGAGCTACTAACTGAACTAGGGTCCTAGGACAGTTAGGGCTTTACTCCTGTACACTAATGGAGCTGGCAAATTAATCAAACATTTAACTTTGTGGGAATTATTGCCTTGGGAAAGAAAAATGTAATAAATGCAATTGTGAATGCGACAACTCTTCTCCCAGATTCCAAAGTCAAACCAACAGAGATACAGGAATCCTACATTCAAAATTCAGTGTGTGCTCAACTTGGCTCACTATGGCACACCATGTGTGCCTTCTCACCACTCAAAATCAGCCCTACCCTTAATTCTCTGACGTTATTGCTCTTTTGCCACAGTTTTACTTGCAAGCCTTAGTGAACTCTACTATAGAAGTAGAGTACACACAGTTTCCTCCTTTCCATTCAAGCAATATTTCCCAATTATGTAATAAACTGTGGTGACTAACCTCCATTTGTCTTTTGACAGCAAGCTTGAAATTATATATATTTTCTGTCTACTAAACATGGCCCCATCCCTAGCTGTATTCTCCTGTGGTACTATGAATTAGCATAGTGTATACATAAAAAAAAAAAAAAAACATACATAGTGTACACACACAAACACACACAAACACACACAAACACACACAAACACACACAAACACACACAAACACACAAACACACACAAACACACACAAACACACACAAACACACACAAACACACACAAACACACACAAACACACACAAACACACACAAACACACAACACACACAAACACACACAAACACACACAAACACACACAAACACACACAAACACACACAAACACACAGAACTCTGTTCCCACCAAACTCCTACTTCAACAAAATCTGTCATGGCAGTTTTGTACAGTGTTGTAAACTAGCTCTCCCAAGGTCTGATTTTCAAACTTTTACATGTAGAAAGTGCTTGGCTTAAAAAAAAAAAAAAAAAAAAAAAAACACTGCAATTTCTGTTTAACGTTAACATACCTAAAATTTCTGTGAAAGTTAAAGTACAACGTAGAAATATGGGTTTATAACTCCAAATACCCACTGGCTATGAAGACAAAAGATAAGCTACCATACTTTTCACAACACAGAAGTTTCCAACAGATAATGGTAAACAACAAGACTGTCTACTCTTCAAGAGCTAAGCCTCAAGTTCTCCTGTATGAAAAAATTCTGAAATGGTGTCTCAGAAGGATCAGAATAATCTGCAGATAAATACTATGGGACTCTTTATGCTTAAAAACAGAAAAGTCGCAGCTTTGTCCATTTTAGACCATCTTTGACCTCCTTCACAGGAGGACATAATATCTGACACTTTCTGAAAAAATGCCAGCATTCTGCCCAACATCTATTTAGCTCCCTGCACTCTGGACACTTGCAGAAGTTTTTCGAATGTAGCATAGACTCTGCAAATGGCTCAAGGTTTCCATAGCCAAGAAACACCCCCCATCCCCGCCCCTGCCATCAGCCTTTTGCATCTTCCATATAACAGACTCAAATTCCTCTCTACAAAGATCTAAGGAAGAACATGTACTTCATTATAGTAATCCAGTTTTGGATTTAACTTCCAAAAGCAGTCACCGCAGAAGACTGCCTTAGTGGAACACTAAAATTTTACAAGGTTAACTATTACAAAATGTGTGCGTGTAGTTTTACACCTGGGTGAAGTGGTAGTAACCCGAGCATTACATTTATTTACATACATAAGGCTACGAGTACCAGAGAAAAGGTGCATCATTTTCTATACAAAGCAAAAGCAAGTATGTTGAACAGCTTAAAAATTAAAGCTGCACAAAAATACATATCACAATAAGGCAATGATGGCCCTTCTTGAAGGACATTTTATAACATTTAATACAGCGATTTAAATAAAATGCTACGATCAGCTCAGCTAACTTTTTAGCCCCGCTACACTGTCCTCTTACACATTCCATGATGTGGAACTAAGTACCACAGAAACATGCCCCATTTGTACTCCTCTATTCAATTTTAACAGTTTTTTAGGAAACCAATAAGATGTGGTTACTGAATTTAAAAAGTAATTACTACTACCTTCTGGCAAAAATACCTGCTGCTTACCACAAAGTTCTTTTCTGCCTGCAGATTCTATATTCTTAAATACTGCACAGCAATGCAATATATTTATATCGTTGAAAACACCTCAGCTGCAAACAAATGACTATCTGTATGTTTAAATACACAGATATATGCACCAATTTCACATTTATGTTACACTCAAATTTAAAAATGTGCACACAGTCTTACAAAATATACCAAAACCCAATGGAAAACAAATGGCAACAGTTACAAATAAATGAAAAAAAAATTACTATATAAAATGTATTTTTTCTCTAAGTGTTTTTGTCTTATACAATGCAAGACTTCATCAGAATAAAACAGATTTCACTAAAAATATCTTAAATACCAATCAATACATGAACATGTGATATAAGACTACCAATAATCTATTTTGAGGCTTTTCCATGAAATACACTTGTCATTCATATTCCTTTTTCTCCAAAGCTAACTTCCTCCTCTGTCATCACATTTGAAGGCAACACTATCAATTTTCCGCCTTGGTTCAAGATTATTAACATTCATACAAAACACAAAGACTTCATTTTAACTCTAATGAAACAAAGTTACTTTAACAAGATACTACAGCATAAAGCCCATAAAGGTTTGGAACACACATGCACACATTTCACTGAAAGAATAACTAAGGAGTATGACAGACATTTTCTACATATACATCCTAAGCTTTGAGAGGGCCATCCAAAACTGGGTACACAACTGGGCTTGTCCACCCCATACAGACCCATTTATAGCAGACAATCCCTCTCTGATGTCTAGTTCATCACATACCTACAGCACATGCACTCAACCAAACAACGATGCATTATAGTTATAGGACCAAGAGTACATGCTCCTTACTCCAAGGTGCCAAACTCTTACATGCAGCAAAATTCAGGGCATCACACCTGCAAGCATGGATACAAAGAAATAACTTAATACTTGCTAAAAGCTGGCAACAATCCCATCACAAAGGGAAGAGAGTCCAGACAAGAGGTACTTCCTGCATATAGCCCACTCAAAGAAGCCAACATGCAGAGGACTGGTATGTTTGTTGCAACTTAGTTTGAGGGACCTTTTGCAATAAGTAGATGCACAAAAAAAAATCTCAAGCACCTAAAAGACAAGGAGGCAAAAGCAAGAAAGGTTATCAGACGGAAAACAAACAGCATAGGTGTTTCGGAATGCAGCTCTAACCTAGAGCACAGATCTAGACAACATTTAGTAAAGGCATATACCAAACACCAAGCAGCTACACCAAAAAAGTATGCAGTAAGATCATAAAATCTAGGAACAAGCAGCAGTCACCTTCTGGTAAAATGGGATGTTACAGCATTTGTCAGTGGTCAAAAAAAGCAGTTCATAATCTGTATCTGGCAAGTGCCACAAGTTTAGCAAGGATACACCATGAACTGGTCCATCTTCTATACATTATGGAAGTAAGACAAGACATGAACATAAAGGGTATTACGGATGTATTCTCCTCTGGACTAGGAATGGGCAAGTGACAATTCAGAAACAGAAACCACCACTGGAAGAAAACAAGAACAGTCCCAAAAGAAACTTGGCCGTTGTGCAACATGAAACATCTTACTTGCAAACCAAACTCCCAGCTAAGAATCTGTTTGGTGAACGCAATGACCACCAAAAACATATCTGTCAATAATCAAACATTAAGCCCACTAAACCAGCAAATTCAAAGTACATAAAACTAGGCAGGAAAACATTTAAATTTGAGTTAGAGGGAGGAGAGTGGCTAATAAAAATGGTGGACCCTCTAAAAGCCACTTACTCAATCTATTCCCAAGTCAGAGCCATCTCTCTAGAAAGGTCACAAAGCACTGAAATGGTCAACACATGCTGCCATGAAACGAGCTACATCTAAAGGTGGTCCAAGAGAAGGAAGATGAATTACTAGTATCCTTGGAGAACCGATGAGTTTTTCTTCCAGACTGTTAGTTGCATTTTGTTGCCATACATGTGCCTGGTAAAACATTTCCTAAGCTTCTTTAAGCACCCTGAAATTTTCAAAAGAAAAGCTGCACATATAAAGAGGACTACTGAACAGCCAGTCTCAGACAGCAAGGTGATTATCCTTTCACAGAGGTAAGAAGTTACAAATGCATACAGCACAATAAATATGGACTGTAAAAATACTTTCAGAAAAGCTTTAAGCATCCTTCTTTGCAAATTCCAAAATCACAACGTGGATTAATTGGAAGCTCTTGTTTATGGATACAAATAGTAAAATACAAGAAGTGAAAAGAATTTTAGTCCATTTAGTTTTACATATGGGTCAGCCATACCTTATATCAACAAGAGGAGATGCTGTGGACAAAACCTAAAGAGTTGAAGGAATTTATCTGGGAGGGGACAAGGGCAAGAGTAAAGAGATATAAGCGGATCCTTGCAATAGAACAAGGTGTTTAGGATTACCTGATTTAAAGTGATGTTTTCAAGCTACACAGTTAAGGCTCCAATACAAAAACAGGTTACAAGTCAAAGCAGAAAGTAGAAATGAATGATGATTAAGCAGGAGGAAGCTCAAAAGAATTGAGAGAGACTGGGGATTTTGGACGCACATTCTTAAGGAGAATATCATACAAAACAGATTCATAAAAGTAGCAGAAAGTATTCCAAGACCTGAGCCAACATGACGTTGAAGAAATTATAGTTTACCAACAGAAATAACCACGTATGAGTACAGAAAATAAAGCAAGAGGCAGCTGGAATTTACCAAGAAAACTGGCAAAGGAACCAAAGTATTGGGAGCA
>NC_056742.1:139538858-139575654 GCF_019279795.1 Protopterus annectens | reverse complement strand
TTTTATAAAATTTTGTTTGTTTTTTTTTTTTTTTCTGTGTGTGTGTTTGTGTGTGTGTGTGTGTGTGTGTGTGTGTGTGTGTGTGTGTGTGTGTGTGTGTATATGGTTCTACCTTAGATAAACGAAACACCACATAATGGACAAGCAGTTAACCGACACGACAACACCGAAAACTTACATCACCGACAACGTAAATAACAGACTCTGAAAATGCCGACATTGTTATGTATGTTTCTATAGGGAAACTGGGCAATTATGTTTTAAGACAACTGTTTTCATAGTACGTTAGAATGTTCTAGCTGGTAACAGCATGAGAACTGTAAAAAGGAAATATTAGCCCACCCTGGGAAACAGTCTTTTTCCCAATTTCTTCACTGAACCTGTGCGATACGTGAAATACTTTCTCAAAACCTAAACAGCTTCTGATCCAATACTCCAGTTACCCCATCAATACTTAGATTTGTGCAACATGATCAAAGATCACACATCTGTCAAACACATACGGCACCGTGTATTCTTAGGAGAGGTTAAAGGTACAATACATGTAATATAAATGTATTTCATACCTTGACATCAGGATCCTTCTTTATAGACTGCTGTCCGACATATTCTGCATGCAGCTGGCATGTTAATGCAAGGACTTTGATGTCTGTTGCTGAAAGGCTTGGGTAATCCCCAGTCTTCTTTGAAAACTCTGTTACTGTATAAAACACAAAGGTAGGGAAGGTGTTTAAAGAGTTTTAAACGAGATGAAATTGTGAAAAGTTTTAACTGCACCTGCATTACTGTTACCACTGATGGTTTTAATAAACACAAAAATGCAAACAAATTCAAAGTGAAACAGGAAAATGGCAGAGGTATCCAAACAAAACCAAAATGAAGGTCAAAAACATCACGTGCAATCCAACAAAACAGTCTCAGTAGTTCCAATGGCACCATATAACTGGCTAGGCTGTAAATGCTGTGCTGATCAAAACCTCTTGAATTTCAGCACCCTATTAACTTGGCACATGGTTAATACTCTAGTGGTAAGATTATAACACAGTCTACACCAAGACACCCCCCTTCACATTATAATCATGACTGGATTCCCTTACATCAGCCCATTGTGCAACTCTGAAGTTAATTCTCCACACCAATTCTAACAGGTCATTTAAGAGACAGAGTCTTAACTGGCTAAAGGTTGCATCTCAAAATGTTTAAGCCTGCTCCTTTACAAGAAACATTTCCACATAGAATTCTGTTGGGGGAAAATGGGGCTACTTGCTTTACTACTGTTTGCAAATATAGCCTGGAGAAGCTTTCATTTTCTTTTCTGTTTCCACTGCATCCTCTGAGGTCTTATGTTTTTCATAAGCACCATCCTCATGGAAGCTTTCCTTCCCTCCAGTCACAAACATGGTACCAATATACTCCAGCCCCAACCAGACAAGTCACATCTCCCACCAAGTACCCATAGCCAAATTTTAATTTCCTCTGTTCATATTGCTGTTCACCCCACCCCCAAGTTTCTTTTTGCAATTGACTTTCTCAGCATCAGGGATTCCCATGTCATCATCATTCAACAGAAGTCACTGATGCAAGTTGAAAAGTGTTCTAAATAATTTTTATAAAACTTCCAGTACAGTACTGTAAAAAGGCAAGTACTCATCTAAGTGGACACTGATTAAATAAGGCTTTGACAAAAAATCCAGAATCCTGTGCCCTGGCTCAGAGGTTAATTACAGAACTTATTTTAAGCACACACTGATGATGCATTCTAACAGAAAATCCACACCTAATGTGAGTAAGCTAACAAAATAAACTGCTGAAGTGCCACTGCCCTGAAGCAGTCTGGCTGTTGTCAACACACCTTGGGCAATATGGTCAGACACAAGAGACCCGGGGGATGTACTTGGGGTCTCTCTAAAGACAATTCTCACAGAAATTAATAATCTATTTTCTGTATGCTACAAGTGGCTTCAAGAAATACACGGGTGGATGATCTGTTTAAATAATCACTCCAACATGGTGTATCTGCTGGATAAATAAAATAAGGAGATAAAAGATTGTGCAACTCAGTGTAATCGAAGGTTAGACAATGCACGAAACTTGCAGGAAGACCTGCGGATCAGTGATGTGCAAAGTGACTACAGGGTAGAATGGTCCAGTCTCTGATCCACCAGCTTGCAGTTGTTTGAGATGCCTAAAAGCTGTAAACCAGAAGAGAGAGGGTTCACAGCACCGCTGACTGCTGTCAGTGAAAAGAACAAGTCAATCACCCCCCACTCAGATATCTGTGACATGCCTTGCCAAGTCTGATGCAATCCTACATTAGATCCAAGCACTGGGTTCCAACCATATTAAATAGTTTGTTTTTAACTAACGCATTTTATGTTACAATGTTTATTATGTATCTATACTTGAAATGTTTCAGTATGACTTTGTACATATTGCAGAATGACTGGTTTTACTTAAGCATTAATTGGTTTGATTTGATTGGTTTGAATACTCTTTAAATATAGTTGGGTAGAAAGTGTTTGTCTGAAGAAGGGAGGAGTATCATGAAAGCGCTTACCCGAGCGAATAAATTTACCTTGGATTTTACCTACGTTTCCTTCTTGGACTGTGTTTAAACTAGGACATTCTGTGCCTTAATTACTTCATTTCTTTGTGGATTTTTATGACTTTATTGTACCTTGGTGGAGTATTTATCATAGCAGTTTCCTGTCTAGTGTTTTCTGAGACTTCACAAGGTTTACAGTCATTCCTACAGTCTGAACTTCAGACTACGAAATACTGAGCTGCAAATAAAAAAATGCTGAGCCAGATGTCCATGTATGAGCAAACCATGGCACCCTTCAACCTCTGGTCCCCTAGTGAAAGCGTGTGCAATGTGAAGGAAACATTTGGAAATGGTAGCCACTTCTGATGTGGGCTCTTTTGAATCTTACAGCAGGGGGAATGAATAATATTAACATTTATGAAAAACTCTGAACATTCCCTTAATTTCAACTTGCAGCCTGCAAATATTACAATGTGTTTGACTGAACACAAACATTGCATAGTTACAAGATTGATCCAAAGAGACATTCAAATGAGAGTAAAGCAGCATTTTTTATAAGAGAAAATCCACCATGCACTCCTACATCTCCTGCTGTTTATATATACTAACTCTTGAGATCTCATAGCAGCAGATAAAAAAGGGTGATTTCCTACTCTTCCCCTATACCGGGGCCTCTCAAAAAATTAAAACAGTGTCATTCTATGATAATTTAACCATTCTATTAATGTGGACATCTAAAATATTCAACACTTTTTTCACTAATGGTCAGTTATCCTTCCAATTATACCACATTTTAGTGTGCACAGGGAGGGCTAATCCTTCCAATTATACCACATTTTAGTGTGCACAGGGAGGGCTAATAAGTAGAGATGAGCTCAGATTCCCTAGACGCTTTCTGATGGAAGTCTTTAGACTTTGTCCTAGTGCCTAGAAAGTCTTGCCAAGCACAGCTGCAAAATGGAAATGGTTTCTGCAGAACAGAGCTGTGTTTAACTTGAAGCATTTCCCAGTGTAAGCATGTGTGAGCACATGCAGGCAGCAGTGCCATTTTGAGAAACCAGCCAGAGTGTTAACATTACGAGTGCAGTAGTCAGTCTGTTTATAAATTTAAGTTGCTAAGCCTTAATCCTGATATGTTTGTATATAATAAAGCTGGTTGAACTGAACCTACAACTGTTCTGTTTTAAACCAGACTGGATGAGCAACACGGTTTCAGAACCAGGATGGAGAATGCAACTTCACGCCTTGAGGTGCAGAGTTGACTGTGAAGGTATACTGAACAGGCTGGGTGATACAGTGCTCAGATTAGAAAAAAAAAATGAAATGTATTTCAGTTAACTGATTTAATTTGCAAAGAAAATGATGCGTAGCAATCGTACAGCACAAAGCATTATTAATCAAGCGAGCAGCACAAAATCTATTAAACTAAAGGCACAAAAAGCACTGTTGATTAAATGAAATGTTTGAATCCACAATATTTGTTTAAAACATGCTCTTTATTATGTTAAGTAAAACAAGCACAAGACAAGTATAATGAGCTAAGAGGTCAAATGGGCATAACAAGTACAATAAAAGGGCAAAATAAGCTTAGAAAAACAAGGTGACTGCATTTTTTTAGTAAACTACCATGTTTTGGCAGGAGCTACTATTTCGCATTGACCGAAACCATTCAAAGCATAACTAGAGTTGTGCGAAGCATCTCAGAGTATGCAAAGTGTTTGTAGTGTGTGCTTTATTATAGTGCAATTATTTAAGAGTTTATCGTGTGCAGTTATTTCGCAAAGTGTAGTCAAAGTACAGCCATTTCGAAAAGTTTCTTGTGCTGTGTACATTTATTCAGAAAGTGCCACCATTTTCAAAGTGTTTTACACTGTACAGAGTTATTTTGCAAAATAGCCATTTTGAAAAGTTTCTTGTGCTGTGTACAGTTCAGTCACAAAGTGCAGTCATTGCAAAGTGTTCCTTAGCAAAATGTAGTCATTTCAAAGAGTCTGTTGTGCTACTGGGCACAGTTATAAGATCACTCACAGACACAATTTCAAGCACCTTCATTACTGTCTGTTGCACAACACAGGCATTGCGCAAACCCAGTCCACTTGTGTTTGATCATAATATTGCCGAGAATTGAAGAGTATGTGGTTTGTCTTTCAGCTTTTCCTGGTAAGGGGTCGCCACAGTGGAACTCCAGTCCACTAATGATTGGCAGTAGATTTTTTTTTTTACTAAATGCAGAGGTGCCAGCTTGACGCCAAATCTTCAACGAAGGAACGCCCATTTACACATGCATGTTTTTGAATGCTACCCAACCGCGGGGAGGACATGCAGACTCCACACAGAAGGTGCTCCCAAGCCATGCCGAGAATCTAACGGGAGAACCTCTTGCTGTGAGGTAACAATGCTACCGCCGCGGCTACTAGAGAATTGAAGAGTATATGCCTCACAGTAAGACGCTGTCCGGTTAGATTCACAGCTAAAGCGTCTTCTGTGCGGAGACATGCGCAAATGGGCATACCTTCGTTGAAGGTTGTGCGTCAGGCCTGGCAAGCCGGTACGTAAAAATCAACTGCCAATCATTAGCGGACCGGAGTTCCGCTGTGGCGACCCCTAACCGGGAAAAGCCGAAAGACACAAACAATGAGCAGAAATATGACAATTTCATACAAGCAGCTTTTTCAGACAAAGATGCACGTACAAGGGCATTTATTTTGTTTAACTTAATGGGGTCAGAAGCCACTGAAAAACAGCATTCATTTGTGTATGCACCAGCCATATATGCAGGAGAGGGAAAAAAACAGCATATTGATGTACCAGCTGAATCGAGAGAGGACTCAAGTGCTTGAAACCTAAATTTAGAGAAATATGTAAACCCCAGACAAATGTTACAGTGGAGAGGCACCTATTTTATAAGGGACCAAAAGCCATGAGAACTTTTGCAGCTTATACCACGATAGAGATTTGTCAAATTCATGAGCTTACAGAAAGGCATAAGTATGATTGCAAGTGATAAGAGCATGGTTTCAGCAGTCTCTAGAGCAAACGTAGACAGCATGCAGCACGTGGCTAGCAGAAACAGGTTTAAGCACATGGCAGCTGCAGCCCCTGCAGGTTTTCTAGGGAAGACCCATAACTTTCCAGCAAGTTGTAAGACTAGCTCAGCAAAACAGACATGCTCAGTGTGGAACCACATTCAAATGTTTTGTAAATCATGCAAGCCTCAAGTTAAGAAAGGTCACTCAAAAAAGCAAGTTGATCATGTAGAAAGCTACAACCCTACTTTCTATATAGATGGTGTATCAGTGATGGGTTAAAAGGTTAATGCAGTAGACTTGTTGGCAAAGAAAGTGTTTTGTACTGTCATGATCAATGGGAAATCCATGAAGCTTAAAATAGACACTGGTTCAAAGTGTAATGTTGTGTCAGCAGAAACATTTGCTAGATTAAGAGCTGGTAAACAACTTAAATTTGGCTAATTGTGTGAAGCTTGTTGCATATGGAGGTGATGAGACTCAAACCAAAGGCTCAGTAGTGTGTTCATGCTGTTTGGCTGGGAACAGTTACAGCTTGCAATTTTATGTATTCAGAAGACCTGTGCAGTCATTATTAGGTCACAGACAGTTTAATAATGAAACTGCTTTCTTTTACCAAATAAGTCCATCATGTAAGTACATGTCCTAGTTCCAGCTTCACTGATGCTATTTTCTCTGAGTATGCTGATGTTTGATAAGCTAGGCAAACTTCCAGTTGTGTACTCTGTGAAAGTAGACCCAGTGGTCAGACCAGCATGGAGAGTTCCGATAACTATGCAGGACAAACTCAAGGTCCAGTTTAGATAAGATGGTGCAGCAAGGTATGATTTGCCCAGTCACAGAACCAAATGAATGGGTGAAATCCATGGTAGTTGCTCACAAGAAAAGCTTCGATTAAATCAGAATATACATTGATCCAAGAAACTTTAGAGACCCCATCATCCTATGCATACAGCCGAGGAGGTTGCTGCCCTATTCCACTGTTTTTTTTTCTGTCTTGGATGCAGACAGTTAAGTTTGGCAAGTAATGATCGCAAATTTTCACTACTGACTACATTCAAGTACTCTATTTGGTAGATACAGACTTCTTAGAATGAGTTTTAGAATAAATTAAGCCAGTCAAGTCTGTCAACATGTAATGGAGCAAAATTTTTGGGTTACCCATGGGCTAGAATAGTAGATTTACTAGCTGGAGGTACAGAGCATGGACAGAAACCTCAGGAAAGTTCTGGACCAAGCACACAAATTGAACTTGAAGCTCAATCCTCTGAAATGTAAATTCAGGCTACCAGAAGTTGCTTATGTAGGTCATTTATTTACCAGTACAGGCTTATGACCAGACCCTTCCACAAAACAGCCATTCTTGAAATGCCAGCTCCAAACAGAGTTGACATGCAAAAATGGTGCCTGGTCATGGTTGGAGCAGCACCAGAGAGCATTTGATAACCTCACAATTTACCTACACTGAGATACTAGGATGTCCACAAACCAGTAATTCTTTCCTGTGATGCTTCAAAGTTCGGTCTTATTTCTTCAAGAGGGCAGACCACTTCCTGTGCATCTAGAACTCATACTCAAACAAATTCAAATTGAGAAGGAACTCGGCAACTCTGTTCGAAGTTCCATGATTATAATTATGGCAGAGCTATCCAGATCGAAAATGATAAATCAACCTCTAATCACTATATTAAAGGAGCTTATGCATACAGCTCCAGCAAGACTACAAAGTACGATGCTCAGATTACAAAACTACAACTTCAAGATGGTCTATACAAAAAGGCAAAACTTCTTTATCTGGCTGACACTATCCAGATCACCCAGAAATACCACAGAACAGCTTGGTACATAGAATTTCGACTTCAAATGTCAAGGAAGTGCGGAGGTTTTCTACCACGAGACTTTAGCTAAGAGATCATACAAAGACTGATCCAATTTTGCACAAGCTCAACCACTTCATAAATGCTGAATGGCCATCAAAGCAATCTTGTGCAACCTTAAATTTTCCTTACAGAGATGAGATGCTGATGGAAGCTGGTATAATTTTCTAAGGTTCTAAAGTTATTGTTACTACTTTCTTACCGCGTGAATACATTCAAATTTTGCATCGTGGCCACCCAGGTTCCGAAGCTACCAAAAGAAGGGAGAGGACTAGTATTTTAACCTTCTCTTTCAAAAGACACTGATAAAGTGCTTTCATCTTGTTCAGTATGCAATAGTACTGAACCGCATTTGCAAAGAGAGCCACTTTAGCCAAGCCAGATTCCTGAACTTGGTTAACAGTAGCCATTGACATATTAGAGTGAACAATCAGCATTACTTAGTGTTGATAGACTCTTATTCGAACAGGTCTGAGATTAATTTGCTACCCAACCTAATGTCCAGTACTGTTATTACCAAGAGGATACATCATTTCAGTCCATGGTAGTCCACACAAAGTTATTTCTGACAATGGTACCCAGTTGGCAGTCCATAATACCCAGAGTCAAAAGTCCTGACTGAACATACAGTACAGAGTGCACAGCAATTACTAGAAATGTCAAAGCGTGACAATATCTTCTTGAATTTACTTAATCTCAGAAATATACCCTGCGATAACCTTCTTGGCTCGCCTGCTCAGAGATTTCTGTCTAGGCAAACTAAAACAACCTTGCCCATCAATTCTAGTTTGTTGGCGCTTAAGGCTAAAAACAACACAGGAATCAAAGCCCAAATATTTAAGAAGTGTTCCTTTCAAAAGTCCAGCTATGATAAAAATGAGCAGATTTCTTCATCCGTTGAAATAAGGAGAGTGATGATGCAAAAGCAAAAGGCTTTGACCAAATTGGTCAAGTGAGGTATATGTGCAGCGCAGAGATCCTACTTGGTGGAATCTGAGGGTACAGAATACAGGAGAAATCACAGGCATAGTCTTCCGGTGTCTGAAACAATATCGCAGCATTGTACCTGCGATACAGAGTCTAGATCTCTGAGCAACCCAGACAATGTTCCTGTTGAAGAACACGTCTCAGTACCTACTCCTCAAAGACAGTCCCCACTGGAAGTTCCAATTTTTAAGTTACACAATCAAGTCTTATTTCTAGACCTAGTGTAAAATACACAGCAACCTGGACAGGATTGTTTTATTTGTTTAGTTTTGTATGACTGGATGTCAAAGAATTAGTTCTGTATAATTGCATGTCAAAGGATCATTTTTGTACAACTGCTTGTCAATAAATGCTGTCGTTTTAGAGTATGACCTATTTCTCAAAGAAAAATGTAGAGCAGAGTGTGTGTTGTAACCTTAAGAAGCACTTCTAAGTGTAGGCACATGTATACAAATAAATAGTGAGCATATGCAGGCAGCAGTGCCATTTTGACAGAACAGCCAGAGTTTTAACATGTACGAGTGCAGTAGTCAGTTTATAAGCTTATTTAAGTTTAAGTTACTAAGCCTTAATCCTGATGTGCCTGTATATAATAAACCTGCTTGAACTGAACCGGCAACAGCTGGTCCGTTTTTATCCTGACCAAACGAGCGACAGTTTCTGAGCAAGGCCAATAGTCAAACAGGATCTGAAGGAGGTCTGTTCACTGCAGATTTTAATATTAAAGCATGGACTGCTTCTGGTACATGTACTAACACTAAAGGCTTTAGCACAGATTGCTTTGAACTAATCTGTTAGGACTAGGATCATGAATCAATGTCAGGCTGCAGCTCTCACCTTGAGCCATTAGCCCTGCAAAAACTCCCGAAACTAAAGACTCAACCTAAGTCTCAGACATTTTGGGCACAGGCAAGGTGGAAGATCAGACAGCTTTGCTGGTAAATACTTTCAAACTAAACTTTTCTTCTATCTGTAGGAGTCATCTCATGAAACTTTGCATGCATCACAGTTTTCCTTAAGGTGAACACCACCCAAATAAGCAATGCTAAGTGCTAGTCCGGGGGAAATGACTGTCTGCAGGAACTTTTTACATGTCTTATCCAGTGACACAAACATGTACCATGCAAAGGCTAGCATAGTACCCTGACCTTTCAAAGAGGATCACCCTATACCAAGAAAAAACACCAGTGTCTAATTGCTAGAGAACTTTTCTAAAAACAATTAGAATTTCCTATCTACAACACAGCAAATGAAACTAAACAGAAACAGCAAGGAAAAAGGAGTGAAACTTCACCTAGGGATGGAACCAGGAAAATTAAAAGCAAAGCTCTCACCAAAAACAACCAAATAAATCAGTCTAAACTGATCAAAGACGAAAAGATGAGCAATATCTGAAGAAAAATTGTGGTGTGCAAGGGACGGTGTGTAAACAGGAGTAGTTGCATTCTGGGAAAGTTGCAGAGTAAGCCAACATTTCAGTCAGAGTGGTTGAGAAAGATGAACCAAACCATTTCAGTTCAAATTATAAAAGTGATAGCAAACAGATGACACATCCTTCTGATCTGCAGGGCACACAAGGCAAGATAAATTAGAATATTCAAAAGCCTTTTGCCCGGAAAGAGTAAGGATTTCTACTTAACTAGTTGCAGTCTGCCATGTTTAAGAGCTTGTCTTCCCCAGGAGTGGGTGGAGGGGGGGGGGTTAAAATTTTATACACACACACACACACACACACACACACACACACACACACACACACACACACACACACACACACACACACATATATATTTATCTCCTACACACACCTACATTATATATACACACACATATATACACACATACAAAAATTAAATTTTACATATATGAAATATAATCAAGAATCTTAGAAGTATGCAAACTCTACAAGTGAAGTTCTCCAGAGTAACAAGATGATCCCATGAAAGTACAGCTACTCCAAAACAAGATTAACAGCAGCAAACCCAGTTAACAGAAATTCAGATACCATGCAAAAGTATTGTACAGTTCTGTTTCAGAGACTGTCTGGATAGGTTTCAAAGGCACTGCTGAAACTTACTTGTTCAAATATTATGCACAGAACCATCTAGAATATGAATGTGGAATCAGAATGTTAGCTGAACATAGGCCATCATAAAGAAATAAATAAATCAATGAATCAAATCAAATCACCCCCACACACACCCACACTATAAAATTTTCCAGAGTGGTTGCAACCACCACCAAAGTATTCTTAGTACTAACCATGCATACACACAGTGGCAAAGCTCACCTTGCTTAATGTACTCTGGAAAAGGCTCCTTGAAGTGTAGCAGATATGGCAGAACTGCAAGCCTTCTCTTCGTTTCCTTGTCTCTAATCTCACCAACTACTTCCTTGAGAGTATAGACATTTTTTCCAATGTCCTGCAATTAAATAGAGAAAGATGAAAAAATATCAATTTGGACCAAATCCTTTTATTCCAAAATTAAAAGCACTACTTCCATGCCTCCTATTAATGCTAGCGATTTTATTTCCAAGGCTACAGAACACATAATTGAACTAATATCATGCCTACTGAACCTGGCTGAATTCTTTGAAAAGGTTACTGAAGCAATGGATAAGGGGTAGACTGTCTGCACTGGTTATATGGATCTTGCCAAGAACTTAAACATTTCCCCATTTGTGATTAATGACAAACTATCAATTTAACATCAACCCTTACACAGATTGTTGGACTGCTAATTGGCTGCCTGACAGAACCCATATTGTTCAAAGGTGAGGGTATTTGCTCTGCCAAAAAAAAAAAAAAAAAAAAAAAAAAGTCACCGGTCATGTCTCACAGGGCTTTGCCCTGGGTTCCCTCCTTTTTGGTACAGAAGTTGCGATATAAAAGTGAACATAAATAAATAGTTACAGCTAACCAAGTTTGCAAACTGAATATCAAAATGAGATTTGATAACGGCCTCCAAATGCCCTAGCAATGACTGGATCACACAAATGGTTGGTGTAGTAAACATGGACTTAACCTCAACACCAATAAATGCAGCATAGCTTCCTTTATTAAATTAATAGGACTATTGCTTTCCATATAGACAACATTCCTCTAATTTGATAGAGACAGTCAATTAAGGGACTTAAGTATGCCAATGAACAGACTCTCCATTGACCAGGTTTTTATGGTGGTTAGAAAATCCTATCATGCACAAATTATCCTTTCTGGTATCTCTTCAAGGTCCAAAAATTAATGGGGTATTCTGTATGTACCTCATTATACACAACCAGCTTGAGAGGTCTTAACACTGCTTCACAAAACAAATAAAATCAATCAATCTCTGGTCTAAACATCCTTAGGTACACAGATTTAAAAAAATAAAAATAAAAAACCCTGTCCCTCTATCAATGTTAAACACAGTCTCAATGGCTGATTTATGCTTAGCCTACCAGGTTAGGAACAACAGCACTCCAAGCTCCTTCACTTAAAACAGAAACAGCAGTAATGCAAACCAGTTCTACAAACCAAAATATTATACTATCAGACTAACAGCACCAAGGAGAAATATGTAATCCAATGTATACTCAATTTCTGGTGCAGGTTGCCCTTGCCTATCAGAGTACTTAAACAGCAACATTTAAAGCCAAACTGAAATGAATTCAAGACTGCAAATCTTCTCTGGGAATACATGGCAAAAGCCAACTTTAAAAGGGACACTATTAGTCTTCACACAGTATTGGGTGGTGTGATAGAGCTTCTTAATGGTCATCTTTGGCTAGAAGCAGAGAAACCGGTGAACTTTGGGATAAGATTTGCTGCAGTGGAAGGTGGAGTTTGCCTCAAGGCAAAAGCAGGAAGAACTTACTTAGTGAGGGAAGCACAGAACAGGCTGACAAAATGCAAACCAGAACAGACCATGGGCAATGCTAGTACAACAGGTTCCTTGGAAGGGGGATAGTGAGGTAGTAAAAACCTTAACGGGTCAGGTTTAGATGCACATAGTATAAGAGGACAATGTAGAAATGTGCCAGAAGAAAAAAAAAAAAAAAAAAAGTGTCAGACAATGGGAAGCAATATTGCAAAGGGATATAATGAAATGGAAAGGACTCTGAACAAGGATTAAGCTGTGATTAGAAAAATGAATGGCACAAAAAGTCAGTCAGTAATGAAATTTTAACTGCAAGAAACAGACAATTCCATGGTAAAATGCTGTAACGGGGCACAGGATCACAAAGGCTTGTGGTATAAAGTTAATTCTACAATATTACAAAAGAAAATTAGAAGGGTTTGGAAAAAAAATGTTATTCAGCGTTAAAAGGACAGTACCACAACTGACCTTACATATGGCAGCTTAACCACTGGTAATGGCCATAAAGGGAGAAAAAAACAGCTGTACGCACTTGTCTGGGACGAATTAGCCGGCAAAAAAGAAATTGTGAAATTAGGGATGCACTGTTCAAAGGAGGAAGCAGCAGAATGGGAAGCGGAGTAGGTTTTGTGAAATTATATCATAGTATGTTGCTGCAGACCGACAGTCAACCTAAGGAGCAAGAATAGAGAGTGAAGAACTCGTGTAAACCAGATAATAAAAGGGATAATATGTTTAGAATATCCAACAATACAAACCAGTTTCTAAAGTAGGCCACAATGATCCAAATTAAAAACACCAAATACTTTAGATATTATTGTTATATTCATAAATAAAGACATTCTATCATGTGACTTGTAGCATGATTCATTTAAATTAGTATAGTTTCATCCGCAGTTGTTATATCCTGAAAACTGTCCAATCTAATTGTTTAGGAGAAGAAAATAAAATCAGATAAGTTTCCAAGATGGCCATAGCATTTAGCATGGACTGTAATGCATAAATGTACAAAGAATATCAATATACTATTACAATACATATTTTTTAATTTTAGAGTACAATTTTCTGTCAAATGTGTGAAACTTAGTTTAGTAAATTTAAGCCTCAAACTTCCTCAGTAAAAGCTCTTATTTTGTGATGAGGTGGGATATCCAGAGCTTATGTTAGTAATGAAAACCTGTGGAAGGTCAGTGCATTTAAATCTGCCTCTAAACATAGGTGTGCGGAATATGACTGAAATTCACAGTGCTATATCAAGGTTGGTTAATTTGGGCCATGGTCAATCCCACCCCTCCCCCACCTGGCATCCTCCACCCCCAATACTGGATGGAAAACATCCCCCAAGAGAGACACCAATGCTGTGTTGATGCAATTTTTACTCTAAACATATTGGCCCTACCCAAGATACTGCCAATCATTAAGAACTTCTGGCAAAGAGTATTGATTCTAAAGCACAAAGAACAATGCTACTTTCTAATATCTTCTCAGAGAAAAAAAGAAAGACTTCATCTCCCTTAAGAGAAACAAGTCAGTGGAATATTCAATAAGGCAGTTACAAGTCTTATCCATTTCGAATTAGAATAAATTGTGTTGCACCTTTATAAGCTGAACACATTACACACAACTACACTAAGTTTTTGTGAAGCCAAGTACTCATTTTAGGGGATATTAACTTGGTAAATACAAACATTAAAAAGCCCTATTCATTTCCTACTGACGATCCTTTTCAGATATGTATTGCTTCATTACATAGTTTAGGCAAAAACAGATAACTCCTAGCCTTGATTTGTGGCAATTTCAAACTTGTACAGTCAACTTTATGCAAAAGGAGTCACTTACCTGCTCATACAAGTCAAAAACATTACCCAAAATTCATTGCCAATGCTCTTGAAAATTGCTTGATAACTCTGTCTTGTTAAATGAAATGACAAGTTTAATAAAGAATGCACCCCATTAGACTTTGGGGAAAGTGGACTGACTGGAGGCGCTTGGAGAAAAAAAAAACACTGGGACAGCTTTCAAAACAGTATTGGGAATAAATCTAATTTTCAAACGTCTGTTCAAATAATTCAATGCATCAGTCAAGCATAAAATAAGAAAGTGTGTAAACTGCTGGGTCAATCACCACAGTTTCCTTTTCTCTACTTCTGCTACCTCTTCGTTTATGGGTGCTGATTAATCATCTCCCCTCATTCTCACTTTCTGAAGAGGGAGTGGGAAAGCACTTACAAGTGCTATTAAGCTTCACCCCCTTGCTTTTCTAACAAATGTTTCATCAACACGTCTTCTACACAGACATCCTATTTAGAGATGGGCATTGTTTTCCCAGCAAAACATTATGCCACATGAAAAATATTTCTAAGCGAAAAAGACAACCTTGGTGAAAATCTGCAATTATGGACACAGTAGCTGTAGTATTTTATCATTCAGCTACCATACCAGTGAATTGTTATGAAAAGGATAACAGCATAATAGCTAAAAATACAACTAAAAGGCAGGCTGAAAGTCACTGAACAACTTTAAGAACCCCTTGGCACTTTGTTTCAAACTCCTTCAAGGGAATATAAAAGCAAAACATTTAGACATATACCAGTTGCAATGCATCCAAAAAGATAAGAGAGAATCCCTTGCTTGAATTAATTATCAAACTAAAACTTTTTAAAATGCACATACATACTTCTGCAAATAAAAATACTGTCAGCACACCTCTAGTTAATTTACAATCTACAAATGCAATTAATTGTATTCTTAAGTGATTCCAGCACATTCAATACAATATTTTACTCTCTCGCACACACAATTTAAAACCAGACATTACCAACATGAAATTGTACTGCATGTATTATAGAGCACAAAGGAAAAGCTAGATCATGGGCAAATAGTCAGTGGCAGTGTAATGGACTAGACCCCCCCCCCCAGAAACATGCCAGTGTGCCATTACTTTGCTGCATCTCCTCCATAACCATAAATACTATTCAAACCAGTCAATGTGCATCCCATTTCTTCTTTATTTTTACAAAGCTTACACAGATTTGATTTTAAAATTTGCATGTTATATTTTACAGCGCCAAAAACGGACAGATTTTTGTTAAAGAAAGCAAAACGTCTCAAATGTGCAGGACCAACAGAAAATTCCCCTTCCCTTTAAACTAACATTCATTGAGCATGCATCTTGGCAGCTTTGGAAGAACTACATAAAATTGTATAAATATCACTAGTTTCATACTGAAACATCCAGCCCTGTGCGGCACATTTAAAATAGAATATTTTATAAGAGCATAAAGAAGAAGATGAGAAATACCACTTGATAACAAGCTAAGTAAATGTCAACCACTTGATAACACAAGCTAAGTCAATATATAAACTCTCTATAGAAGTGTCATCTGAATAATTCAACATTAGAGAGCTACTACTAATACAGAGTTTGCTGCTGGCAAACAACTTTGCATTGAAGTGCTTAATCAACAAATGCAGTGCCCGCTTCCCCTGAAAAACAAAACTGCAGGTGTTGCATTAAAAGTTAGTGCGCCAATGATAATGCCATAACACTTCCTGAACTAGATCAGCTATGCAATAGGAATGTCCGGGGGGGGGGGGGGGCAAAAAGAGCCTTGCACAAATTCTCCAAAGCATCACCTGGTTACATGATTTTCAAAATGTCACACAGGAAGCAAATGAAGGAGGAAAGATCCATACCCTGCACTCTTGCCAAGGGAAGCAGCTCATTAACAAGTCTGAGCTTTAGTCCTCTGTGCCAACTGCCAAACTGACAGTTTCTAACTTACTAAAAACATTGTAACTAACCTGATACATCACAACCAATGAGAATCAATAAATGTACCCTCCTTTTTGCTAAAGCTGGTTTTAAAGGGTTGTCATCATTTAAGCCTGAGGCTTTGTCAGCTTCCAGTCTAAGAATCCACTGCATCTCCTTATATTCAGTTTCATCTCCCATTCTTTGACTTCTATTAACACACAACCATAAATGCAAATACATTATCACTATGCAGTTCTATATGCTTGTACAGAGCATTTTTTTCTTTTCCAAGCCTTATATCTAAGGAATGTTTAAAAATTCTGACTAAGTCTGCAATTTGTTTTTCCTACATAATATGTAGTGTTTTAACAAAGTGAAGTTTCTTCATTTACTGCATGGTCGTACTTGCCTTATATTTTGGTTTACTCAGAAAAATTTAAAACCCTTTCCTTCTGCTGGAGGCTCTGAAGAAATTATTGCAAAACTACATTACTAAAACACATGTTTAGACTATTTAACACAATTCAGGTTTAATAATGAATGAATTGATTCTTTAGTGCAATGAATAAAGCACAACAATTACAGACTACAAACATGCTGTAACAGAGCTTTTATTCAACAACCCACAAGTTACACTCAAATATTACTGCATGTAACATACTATTTTTTGTTGGGGGTGGTGGAATTACATGCTTGCAAGACACCTGCATCTAATTTTGATGTCACTATCCCGGGGATTTAATAAAATCTGTGTAGGCATAGTGTAAAGCCTACAAAGAAGGTACTGTGGCTGTGTTATGGGGAACCCCCTCGGCAGCGCGACATGCTTATTAATAATGGCATGTTACTGAGGGAGAGCAGTGCAACATGGTTATCAGTTTAGGGAGTGTGTCACTGTGTCCAAAGATATACCCCCTGCACTGTCAATGTGCTGGATATCAATGTAGCCATACATATGAAAAAAAAAATTTTTTGTGTTTTCGCAGCGATGGACACATGCCAGACATCTAAAAATAGAAACCGGATACATTTAATTATGAATGCAAAGGTAAAGTTTAATCATAGGCAAGTGTATTTGTGCAGCACTTAAACATAGCAGAGGGGTACATGTCAAGTATAGCACAAGTCTACACACGTCCACGTAGCCAAATGGTTAGAGTGATAGCCTTGTGTGCAGCAGGTGCAGGGTTCAAATAGAGGGATAGATTATGAAGCATTTATTTTGCAAATACAAATTCTGATAAATTTTAAATCCTGTGTTGCTGGGCTCAGCTAAGCAGAGCTAAGGCTTGCCAAGCCCTGCTTAAACAAATAATGTTTTAGCACTGCTTAGCTGGTTTGCACATTGCTAAGCTGTGAAAAGCACCTTTTATTAAGCATTACCCGGCTAAGATGGTTTGCACACTGCTAAGCATTGACAGTTTAAGCAGTGCTCAGTGCGTTTGTGAGGTGCTAAGCGAAGTGCTGCATTTTTAAAAATTGCCCAATGGCGGTAAAGGGAAAAAAAAAAAAAAAAAAAAAAGTTTATTTATTTAAGTGGAGCAGGTGGGAATACAGCCATAACCTGTTGGGAATTTGATCTTGGCAGAAACTATGGCAGGAGTTGGAAAGGATGCGCACTTCCGGGCACAGCGTTGGGGCATTTTGGAGTCCAGGGTCACAGGCGGCTCCTTGTGAAAGACAATGATGTCCAGCTACTGCAGGGCCAGTCCCAGGGATCAGAGTACAAGGCAGAGACCTGGGACCAGCTGGCACCCAATCTCACCAGTGCAACTGGTATCCCCTGCACAGGTGAGCAGGTGCATCATCATTATGATGACCTGAAGCATCTTAAGGGGGATCTCTTGGCCACCTGGGTCCAAGATGCTCCAGACAGGAATGCCCCACGGGTTTGTAAGTATTATCATTGTTTTACCAAACCCTACTCTGAATGTGTGATAGACAAGTATGCATTATGGTGTGCGTCTCTCCCCACAGCGGACGAGGAGAGCGCTCGCAACCTACAGGCCCATGCAGGGTGCTTGGCCAGGTTGCGCCAGGAGTGTGGCGAGTACAGATGCAACTTGCAATCTATAGTCATACAAACAAGTAAATTAGTAACTGCCACTAGGTATATTCAGTTTTAATTGTACTGCAATCAATGTGGTCATAGACCTAGAGTGAAATGAGTAATGCCAGGTACAGCCCAATAAAGATGAAAAAGATGAAACCTGATAATGTCAAGGAAATAAAAAAGTTTCTAGTGCAGTAAAAATGTTAAGGAAATAAAAGTTTCAACTGCATTAATAATGTTAAGGGAATAAAGTTGTCTACCGCATTAATACTGTGAAGGAAATAAATGTTTCTACTGCATTACGTGTGGAATTACAGCTGCATTGCAGCACCTGCATTACATGAACTGTTACTGAATAAAGACAGGAAATATACAGAAAAACACTGCCATGAAGTCAACCCAAATAAAGCTGTGTTGTTCAATGTGTGTATTTTGGGCTGCTAGTCATGAAATGGAGTAATACATCTGCTGTGATGTACAAACACAAATACCAGTAAGTGAGTGAAGGTTAGCTAATAAAAAGTGTTCTGTTAAACTGTAGATGTGGACCTGTACTACAATATTTAATGCATTATAGTTGTTCTGCAGTAAGATCTGAAGAAATAATAGGAACACCCAAGGTATATTGTGTAGGTCAGGATTGCCTTGTGTTAACCATTGCATTTCAGCTATATGCATTACTGCTCTTAGGTACGCTGCTGCAGGCAATTATGAAACTAATAGCTCTAGACTGCAAATATACCATCTGCATCTGTATATGGGTCAGGTAGCCAACCCAGCATTACAATATGGTTTGTACACATCACAGAAATTCCTACCCACTAGGGGTTTTATTGTCTAGACCTGCATTCCATGTATTAATCCACAGTTCACCTACCACCTCGGTCATGCAAGGATCTCATGCATGTGGGTTCAAGTGTCACTGCAATCTTGTATAACACTACCTGTACTATCAGGTCATATTTTGTTACCAGTTGAGCTCTAGGCACATATTAGTCGAAATCAGTATGCAGCAGTGGCTCAGTAGTTCAGTTTGATAAATGATAGGTGTGATGTACATTGTCACACATAGACCAGGGTTCGAACCCAGCGACAAGCACGACCAAATATTACTGAAGCAGTTATGTATTGTTAACAGATGTTCTCACCACAGGAATTACAGGTAAATAAATGGCTGTAGTAGCAGTTAGAATCGTTAATACATTTCTAAATTCTGGTCAAAGCAGTAGCATTGTCACCTCACAGCAAGAGTTTCTCCAGTTCAATTCTCGTTTGGGGTGCCTTGTGTGTGGAGTCGGCATGTCCTCCCTGTGTTCGTATTGGCTTTCTCCAGGTGCTCTGCGTTCCTCCCACATTACAAAGACATGCCTCTGGAGCATTTCTCCCGGGTCCTCCAATGAAAATTGGCTTTGTTCGAAGTTGGACTTTCCTGGTAAGCAAATGTTAAATAAATACATGTAGCAGAGTGTTAACAGGATTGCTCAACTATCTGATAAGACGTCAGAAAATAAAGGGAACAAGAACACTACCAATAAAAGTTAATACAATAAATAAAATGCATAAGCTTTGTATGTCTGTATACCTGTTGTGTCTGTGAAGGTCTGCAGATAGACTAACCCCTTGCCTGCCAAGGAGGGCATGACAGTCAAACTCTCTGTACTGTGCACGATACAGGTCTCAAGTGTCACGCTGTCAGACTGATCACTGCTACATAATCCCTCGATCACAGATAAACCATGGACATGAGTTATGTGAATAGCAGTCACACTACATGAGCCCACAGTACACCTTGGTAGTCATATATGCCCCCCAAATATGTAATAGTCCTCTGTAGTTGTGTACCTGTCAGTGATATAGCTTGGCCCATACTGTCCCATGCAGACAGCTTGAGAAGTATGTGCAACAGAAGCTATAGGGCACTCGTATACATAAAAAAGGGCAGACATTTAGAGTATACAAGAGTACTGTTGCAAATATAGCCTATATCATTCTTAAGGGGTGGGGGGAGAGAAATGCAGTCTATTAACTGCATTATTCTTTATTACTGTTGTACATTGGTTATGGTTTACTATTAACATCCGTTTCAAAAGGTTATGTTGGGCCTTGTGTTTTGTTATTGTTATGCAATACAATGGTTACATACCTTGTTGAATTACCTAGGTTATTGGTGTTATGCTGTAACTGTTACTGGCATGCTGTTACTACACTGACTTTTCACTTATTATTGTGTTCCATATAGTACGCAATGTGATGTTACTGGGTTATTTGCAGCTTTCTGGCATGCTGCTATAACGAAATGTTCTGTTCATTACTAAACTATACACTTTGAAATACCTCAACACCATAGCTCGACTGAGTAAACCGGTTCCTGGTGATCCGCCTACCCTACCCTCAGCCGACCATGGCACCAGGTCCCAGCATGTCTGGGACCCAAGCTGGTGCTGCACCCTCTGCTGGCCCTACACCACCTATGGGTGGAAACGCCTAAGGGGACAGGGCCCACCCCCTGGGAGCAGGAATGGAGGGGGTTGCCACCCAGCAACAGCTACCAGAGATGGCACGCATGCTCATGCACCGTGGAGGAGATTGCCTGTGCCAGATTGAGGGCGAACTGGCCAACCTGGAGGGGCAAGGCGACCCCCGGTGACCAGCCCCCAGCACAAGGGGCAAGGCGACCCCGGTGACCAGCCCCCAGCACAGACACCTTTAGGGTCGTGAAGGAGCAGTGTTGACTGCCCATGGGTGGTGAGCTCAGTCTCAACTGCTGCCTTTTGAGGGCACATGGCTCTCAAGATTCCACAACACCTTCCCCGTCCAACCGCCCCTGTATGCTGTCTTGTCTGTTTGCAAATGCTATGTCGCCTACCCAACTTACCTCCCCACATGTACCTACATCTCTTCCCCAACATCCCACTCTCCTAAAAAGGGCATCTATACCACACACAAAAAAAATCACCCCATACATAGGTAACCATTTCACACCCGTGTCCACTGGACACACTTTAATCATTACATGAATCAATCAACACATTTAGGTTGCCCTCAGAGGCTCGAAATTCCAAATAGTCTACAACCTGCACAGCTGTTGCTGTAGAAGAAGTGGAGCTATGGTCCTTCTCTACACCCGTCCTGCACATCCCTACCTGCCTTTCAGTATGTTTTTCCCCCTGCTTTCACCCATTTCACCACTTTTCTATCACCCCTTTTCTCTTTTCAAAATTAGTGGGGGTTTAAGCGGAGCCAAGCAGCAGGCCACAAACCTATGGAAACCCGATTAAAACTGCCTTAACTTCTCAGTTACTCACACCTGCAAAATAACTACCCATGCCAAGTCTCAAACCTGGGACCCTGTCAACTACAGCTTAGTGCACTGGCCCATTACGCCACTCAGCTCTGATATAACAGATGTTTCCATAAACATATCCCGATTGTCAATGACCCACTACTTGCACATAAAGGGAAAACTGGCAGTGCAAGTGGGACTGTGGTGTTGACACCAAACCAGTACACATGTATATATGCGAGGCCTGGGATAACAGTTATAGCCGTCAACTGCACAGACTGATGCAGAATCTCCACAGTTGTGCCACCTACTTTTGGTACAGTTGCCACAAAACCTTTTCTGTGCACTAAAGAACTGACAAGTCAGTTAAGAGTGAGGTTGGAAAATCATGGGAGACAGTTCAGTGTCACACATCATACTCCTCCAAATACACATGCTTATGCGACTCCTCTGTAATACTGCATGCACACAAATATATCTTGCAAATACATGTGCTGCAGTATCAACTCAGTAGCTCAGTCTGCTAAATCCCTAGTATGTTGTACATTTTGTCACCCACAGTCCTGGGTTCAAATCCAGTGTGTTGACTTCAATTAGATGCTTGCGAATACAACAAATCCTGCAATATTGACCAAAACAGGTTGCAGCTACTGCATTCACCGCTATCCATCTTAGCACGTCAAAGGCCTGTAGGTAGGAATATACTGCACAAATACGTCTAGGATACCTATATCTAGTCTAACACTTTGATTGGCAATGTTACATAACATATTTATCTTAAGCACACGCCTCACCTGGATTGTTCTAGGTACCCTCACCCTGGCTCTGCTGTAATGACAGATGACACTGCTCCCTCACATACAACTTGCTGTCCTCCAATGTGTTCGTACTCTCCAGTACGAGTCCTGGGCAAAAAGCAGCAGCTGCAGCCAGCAACATATGCAGCAGTATGTTCAGCTACCCGCTACAAACTCACCACAACCCCCTAGAACAAGGGGATCCACACTACATCCATACATGAAGGAGTGGGGGAGGCAGAGGTCAAACAACTGGGACATATGTCACAGTCTGCCACTACAAACATATACAACTGACAGACCAGCATCTACTGCAGCAGTATGCATATTCTGAAGTATGACTTATGACACACACATCTGTCTTCCCCCTTATGGTTTTAACACTGAACTGCACATAAATCAGAAAATCATTTGACAATGCCCAAAACTAACATGCAAAACTGTGGACAGACCATATAAATCCAAACAGTGGCCAGTATTTGTACCTACCCTCTGTGATCCTGTAGTCCCCACACCTCAGTAATATCCATCTCAAAGCCTAGGAAAGGGGCCAAGGCCTACATGACGTCCTTAAATATTGCACTGTTGTGCCATGTTAACGAAATTGCAACCCAACTGTTCTGGATGCAATTAGCAAGTCTGAGCCACTGATTGACTTACCTGTTATTCCTGTTATTGAGCATTACCTACAAAAGGCACGCAGCGGCCTATGGTAAACATGTCTGTACCTTGCTTTACCAAACCAAACTGCGATGTCCAAATCAGTTTTCTTCAGGATTTCTGCACAAAATGATTACACTCTACCAGTATGTAATACAAGTCCACATCTAATGGGACGCAGATGGAGAATGCAGTTATGGGGAATAGGGATTACAACAGTAGGCCTCTAGTACATCTCTGGAAATGTCATGTTGCTGATAGGCATGGCTGTAGCTTGGACAGCAGACATTTCAACTCTGCCTGCTGCGACTTAGATCACAACTATGGCCCTCTCACTCCCTCCTGCAATGGCTGGCTCCTGAACGCATGCTGGACTGTGTTAGATAGACATAGTGACTGGGAGTAATGGTGGACACAGACAGCATATCACATTATGTACTGTCATTCATCTCCTCGCAGTCTACGACTGTCACACAGGAATAGATCAGGGGCAGTCAGGGACATTGGTAAACTCTCTGATGTACTCCAGCTAGGTCACTGTTGACATTCTTATCTCATCGCTTGACAGCTATGGCTTCCATACCCGGCAACCCCATACAGCAGGACTGCAAGTTATAGCCATTACTAGTGGGGGACACAGGCCCAACCTAGGTGACAGTGTACATAATAATAAAACAATGTAAAGTTATGAATACAGTAACCGATATTAATGTAGCATAAATTGTTTGAGGGTTATGGCGTGTGACAGCCAGATTCTCCACAGTCTAAGAACAATCAGCAATTAATTGTCCAACTGTTTGCCAGACATCCACGTTTTTGGCAAAGGGACCACACATCAGGCACACACACATTCCGCATACATCTTTATAAGGAAGATACCCTACAGCACATTTGCACTGCTGTTGGTCATTGTGCATCACACAGCTGTTGCTGGACTACCCCCATATACTTGCAATAACACACCTATTTGTTGAACAGTGGCCATCTGAAATGCCAGTGGGATGTTGGTCATTGGGAACGCAACACAGTAGGTGGCACTAATAGGAGTGTAGACATTCACACTATACCATCACACAGGGACATAACCGGTATTGCTACTATGATGCTGATAGCCACATACAGACTGCGGTGATGGAGGACGGGGTATGATGCACGAGGTAGCAGTGCATAATGCACGCCAATGTGGATGTGCAGCGTGTGTGCATAGTGGAGTGCTACATATGTGGTTTGGTGATGTGTTCCCCATTCTTGCCTTTCATAAAGGATGTACACACGGAGGCACCCCCCCTCCCATTTACTGCTGCAGAAAATGATGTGATCCTGGATGGCCCAAGACTGCATCATGTCATTCTGCTCTCCAGAACTCACCACAATCGTTAGCAACATTCTGCAGTGAACAACATAGGGCTACAGGAAAGAAGCTAGGAGCAGGTCTGCCACAGGGCAACGGATATGGTAAATGCTGCACAGTAAAGACCCGCTGCTGCAGGCAGGGACCATGCTGCCACTGGTGGGGGGCCTGCAGAACCACTCAGCCACAGAAGAATTCCTGGTGAACCTGGGATCAAACACCAGCTCCCAAGCATCCATCACACCAGACACCGTGGAGGTGGGTGCCACAGCCTCCACAGTAGAGGAGCTTCCAAGTAAACCTCCTGTGTGCATCACTGTAATACTGTATTAGTAATTGTGGCAACCTCTGCATACCAGTATACGGATATCAGGTTAATCTGCATTGGGGCGTTGTTTGTAGCACACACACTCAGAATGTCAGCAATGTAGGCAGTATCACAGTACCTACTGTACATGTATTTATACGTACATATTATCCTTTAACAAAGCCACATTTGTCATTGCTGACAATACAACTCTCTCACCTTTCCATACATATGTCAGGTGTGGCCAGAGTCCAACAGCCTGTACCCAGGGAGTGTGATAATGAGTTTGTATGGCTCATATATACCCAAACAATGTTAAGGGCTGCCATTTTTCTGTATACACAACTGATATTGTTAGCCAGAGCACACTATTTGTATGTTCAGTCTCGGAGGAGTTAACTGCAATGCACTGTATCAATAATCACAGCAGTGTATGTGTAGGATCTGTAACATATTTGCACTTATGTTTGTGAAGGTCCATGCAGCCTGCTATGCAAGGACAATAGTATGCTGAAGAGAAGTGCACTGTGTTTTAGGTGTAGGTCTATCACATACTGACATATCGCTAATCTCACAGGTATACAATAGTGGCAACATTAACCGGACATAGCTACAGTGCATGTGGTTTACTTGGCCTGTCTTGTGTGTGTATGTTGCAGTCTGCATGTGTGTTGTGCATGGGATCAGAAATAAGATATGGTATGTGTACTGCAGTTGTTGGACCTCACCTGTGTCTGTCTGTATCAATATACATTACAGCATAGGTAGTAATGTACTCATTTTGTCTTCCTCCTCACAGGTAACCATGGGGGTTGGAGTTTGTCCCCCTCACAACCTGATGTCAGCATCTCAGACTGATGACAATGGTGGCCATAGTGAGGCACAGGTGGGGTTGTTGGGGCTGAGTAACAGCCTGCATTTAATTGCTGGAACCTGTGTTCTGAGAGAATGCTTTCCAGTCCATCTGCAAATATACAGAGCAGAGTATATATGTTTTGGTTTTCAGAGTTTGTACTGTTAGGTGTAGTTTACATCTCTGTTGAAACTGTCTGGCCAACCCACCCTTCCTATTTTTGGCTTTTAGTTTAAATTTGGTGGCT
This sequence comes from Protopterus annectens, assembly GCF_019279795.1. NCBI lineage: Eukaryota > Metazoa > Chordata > Ceratodontiformes > Protopteridae > Protopterus > Protopterus annectens. The sequence goes on along the minus strand of NC_056742.1, from coordinate 139,550,051 downwards.
TTTGCAGTTGCCCGCCCCACTGTAGATTTGATCTGGGACACTCCCCCAGTCCCATCTCTTTACCACATTCTACCAAATAAATTCTTTCTGCATTTGCTTTTAGTCCTTTTTAATTTAATCGCATTTTTTAAATTGTGTTTGGTCTAATATTGCTACATACTCATGTGCTAGCTTGCACTGCATGTGAATTTGCTATTTTTTTTCCCCCACAGAAAACTGTAAGCCTGTTTCCTACCTATCCTGCAACTAGTGTTCCAGATACAGATTTTCTGTATCCAGGACTGTATGTAAGCTTCTGAATCCCCCCCCCCCCCAAAGCCTGTGTTGGAGGAAAGCCTTCTAGTTTATCAGTGGAAGTGGTAAGCACTAGGTAACCCGTCAACCACATAAGTTGTTGTTCTGGCCCAGAAATTGTAGTTATTGGCCGTTTGGGCAAACTCTTCCATCTCTCTCAACTTTCTGATTTGAAAGCCTGCATTTGCACTTGTTTCTGTCCTGTAACTGGTCTAGTGCAGATATAGATTCTTAGATTTAGCACTTAAAATTTGCTTATTCGTGCTCAGCACTTGTTCAGAACTTGTAAGCACTAAATAAGCTACTAATTACTAGAGCGGCTTATTCGTACTCAGCACTTGTTCAGAACTTGTAAGCACTAAATAAGCTACTAATTATTAGAGCAATCAACCTTCCTCATTACCTAGAGGAAAAGGAACAGTTTTTGTACTTCTCACTTGCTTAGAGAAAAACAGCTCTTGTACTCACTTTCCTCACTTGTATAAAAGAGGAAAATATTTTTTTATTCAGGCATGTCCAAGGGTCAACTCCCAGTGTTCTCTCCTGTCTATCTGATGAATCTGGGCATCTTGAGACAATGTAGAAATTGTCCCATGTACACAGGCAACACTCTCCTCCTACCACTCAACACTACAACCTGGGAAAGATGCACTTATCTAGCCAAACTTTAGGTAAAACTCTCTCCAACCAAGACTGAACTTGACAGTCATGAGGAAAAAGTAAACATTTGCACCACACCCATCACATAGTCTCAGTAAATCTACATTACCAAAATCCACACATATTAACACAAAAACATTCTCAGAGGCTCTCAATAACAAACTATCTAAGCAACAGAGACCTCAAAAGTAAAAACACAAGCAACCTCCATCCCCCAACACAACCCAAATGACGCATAGCACACAGACTCAGTGTGCCACTCAACCACAGCCAATAAGGAAAAACAACGTACCAAACACACTAGTCATAGGCGACTCTATAGTCAGGCACACTGATGTCCCTACTCACCAGGATAAACAAGGAGCTACACACACTAGGGACCTAAACCTTGTCACAACAATAAACAAGACATGCTGGAGGGATAGAATCCTGTCCCAGAGACTTCCCATACTGTGGAACAGGCTACCCATCAAAGTCAAGTAAAGTTTTTCATTAGCACTAAATCTGGATGAGTGGATGGGAAATAAGAAATACACCCCGGGGATCACTTCTGGGTCTCTGCTCGATAGTGGCACAGAAAAATAACTTTCTTGGGTGGTGTAAGCCAGGATACCTTGTTGGCTAGGCTTACATAGGCCCTTGGGCCGATATCCTAGTACCTACCCATGAACCTATGAATCGGTCCCACAGGTTGACATCCCACTTCCATTGTGGCCACAGATAGCGGACAGTCAGTGTGGCAACACTCAACAAGAGAGTGCGTCAACAATGGCATCAGTGAGTATAGACACTGGTGGGAGTAGAGAGTCAACATCTGCTGAGAGTCCATGTGGCCACACACACTCCCACGGTGGCAGTACTGAAGGGTGCTGTCCGCACCACTAAGTGGCAGGCCATGGGCACATGGTCCTGGGTGGTCCTGTGAGGGACATGTGCCCAGCAGACACCAGTCACCATCAGCCACTAGTACCACATCTGACCACAGGCATGGTGGTGCCAGTACCACTCTTGGCAGAGCCAGCTCCCATGTTCATGGCCGGAGATGGTACACTGCCCATTCTGTCGTATGGTTCACAGCTGTCCAACATACCTACATGTAGGGCTGGCATATGACTTGACAGTACTCGCAAACACATCACGGTCATATGCAGGTCAGCAGACACACATGGCACCCCTTCCCCGACTCCCACACACGATGTCAACTGTTTGGTAGAGCTTAGGGCCTCCGGAACCCCCACACCACACTCTGTGCATGTGATACCTGTGCCACATCCCTGCCATCCATACCATTGATGCAGGGACATGCAAATGCGTGTCTGATGCACAGGCTGTCTATAGTACAATACACATGTTGTAGTGAGAGTTTGTGTTATGCCATGACAGGTGCTGTATGTCAGGCTGAGTCTTGAGTACATATCAAAAGTGTCTGTACTGCTGTTGCATGATGTTAGATAGGCGGCATTGTTGCAGACCGACAGGTATCTCTCAGAACTTAGTACGTTTCTGTCACAGAGGTCTGAAAGGCTATGCTATGATGACTTGCTGGCAGTACAGCAGCTCAGGATGGCACGGTTGCAAATTGAAAATATGGCATCAGCAAGGAACAGCTGTATATGTGCATTGTTACCTAGGCACGTATGTGTAGAACAGTGCGTCAGGGGCAATGTGGGCAGACAGCATAATCCTGCATGCATACCCTGTGACAATGCACCCTACCTTTGCTATGTGTCACCTAGGTGTTCCATACCTACAAATGTAGGTGGAGGTAGACAGCATTTATGCATAGTTAAATGTGGGCTATATATGGCCAGCAGCTACTCACAGGGCCTTAACATGTATAACCAATGCACACATTGCAGCAAGGAGGTGTATTTACATACACAAGCTCAGATTAGAAACCCATACCTATCTAGTAGTATATACTATAGCCCCATGTACTTACTGCATGCGCCACAAAGCTTGTGTGTTCCGAGTGTGCCTGCCAGTGCAGTTAAGGTGGATGACGGCAGGCCCTGCAAAAGAGGACAACTGGGGGTTGACAGGGCCTGAAACTTTCTAACCACTGCACACAGGTGAGGCAAACCGCTGCAAGGGGGTATATTGACACACAGAGTTAACCTTTATGAGATTAGAACCTCTAACTATCTAGTAATTACCACCATTTTACTACATACTTATCACATGTAGTCACAGAGCTATGTTCTGACTGTCTGCCATTGTTAAGGTGGAGGACATTGGCATCTGACAGGGAGGCCACTGTTGTGGAGGACGCTAGTCAGAGGGTCATAAAACAATTGACCACCGCACAGACATAGGGCTGATAGGGATGTCTGTACTGCTGTATGGGAAATACGCACACACACAGTGGGTGATGGGAGATTAAAACCCTTGCCTACATACTAGTACACACTACATCTCCCAGTACTACTTGCATGCGTCACTGGTTACATTTGGTGGACAAGTGGCTGCATCACTTTATACCTTCGTGTGGTTTTATACACACAACACTACATACATATACATACATACACACACACACACACACACACACACACACACACAGTGTGTGTAGGTATGTTATCTTGTGTGATTATATATATATATATATATATATAATCTATATATACATATACATATATAAATAGGGATAGACAAATACATTTACATACCTGTCTGTATGCAGTGACACATTCGCATCTCAGATCTTTAGGCATATGAGCCATCAGACATGGGCAAAAATTAGCCAAGTGTAGGAGCATGTCCGATGTGACTGCCAGTATTTACAAGGTGACTTCCAGGCCAGACCTACCTGTACTCCAGTCCAGGATTTTGTGCGCTGCAGCCAACTGGCTGCAATCCAGCACCTCCTTGATATCATGTCCAAGGGATTCCCCAGCTGTGTGCTGCACTTAATATCAGAGTCATAGTTAGGGTGTGTAAAGGTTGTAATCGACTGTACAGGGTTTTGCATCATATGTCTGGTATGTTTTACAAAGCATTGGGATTTTCTGGTACATCAGTGGCAAATCATTATAGACTGATATTGGGAACCGATGACAGACAGTTGATTTACTGACACCATCCACAGCAGGGAACCTGTGCTACTGGACGACCTGTTATTCTCTGCACTGTCTACATGTGTGGCCACTAGCTGATCCTTCTCCTTATATGTGGGCCTTTGTCCCACTCCTGCTCATGGCTTTGTCCATATTTCCTGCTCCAAGTAGTTGTAGGGATGCTGCATATTTCCTGCTCCAAGTAGTTGTAGGGATGCTGCTACTGGGGTACATGCTATAACACCTCACACAGGGTTACAGACTACTCACCACTTACTGTACATGTTTCACATGATGTCCAGCATTCTGTCCTATATGTCTGTTCTGCTCCTCAGACTGTTGTGTTGTTTTGGTAATATACAACTACATGGTGCCCAATGACTTGTTGCAGGTAGTGACAAAGTTACACGATGGCCTGTCCATCCTGCTGCTACTCTGACTTGTCACAACCTGCTGTTACACTAGCCACCTTCTAAGTTACTCTTTGCATGTGCAATGTCCATAGCTGTGGCCCCCTGTCACTCCATTCTCTCTGGCATTGTCCAGCTTTTTTGCAGTAACAAATAGTGATATATCTTTTTCAGTCTGTGGGACTCCAACCATAAGAGTACCTCACAAGCAGAACTGTAGGTACAGCCAGCTTCGAACCACGAACAACCATCAACTATGTTAATGAATTGAGCCCATTAACCCGCAGCAGCCACTAAAAAGTGAAGTTTAATGCCTGACACTTAACAGCAGACAGACATAACAGACTCCTGAATATTGAAGAAATAGAACATATTGTCAGGTTGTCTGTACAGCCCTGGGACTGTGTGGTCTGCTGCGATGACCTTGCTAACATACTGTTACTGCAGTTGTATGGGAACACAGCTGTGTTGGGGGTAGGGGATTCTAGTAAGGACAGTCATGCATCTGTCCTATGGCCTCACTGCTTGGCATTTCCCTTGCCTAGGGCAGTCGGTTTTGCTGCCTTGTGGCCTATTGCATATTATGGGGCAGCCAGTATTGTACAGAGAGTACCTGCTGTACCACACAGCTGTCAATTCTGTGCAGGTAGCCCACTATTCCCTTTCATACATGCAGCAGGTCCACACACATGCTATCATAGTCTAGTAACCCAAACATCTGTTGTAAAGAAGAGTGACTTACCTTGTGAGTGCAGCAGTTGAGACAGTGCTTCAGAGCTGACTGTCTGATGCACACAGTACACAGCCAATATATGTTAAGGTACAAGTTGTGTGGTGTGGCTGGCATCCTTTTTACCATGTATGCAAGTCAGAGTGAAGTGTCAGTACCCATGACCCTAGGTTGTCAGTGCAAGTGCTATGCATTGCCTCTTTGCCAAGGCCTGGGCATACTAGGCATGCAGTCTGCCTACAGGGACAAGCTCAGGGGGTTCCACTTCCAAGTCCCTCAGTGGCTAAAGCTGTGGGGACTTTGGCACTGGTGGACGGGCTGTGTGTCCCTTCCCTGTGATGACCCTGCTGCAGCTGTTTCCACAGGATCATGTTGTGTAGCATGGCACATACTGCGAACATCTGTGAACATGTGGCTAGAGTACTGCAGGGCGCCGCAATAAATAAAATAAATACACATTATATATATATATATATATATATATATAGCCATACGGGATGCCCCACTGGTACAGCTGTGATGAGTGCCAGACACAAGAGTCATGACAACTGCCAGCACACACAAATGCCCTGGGTATTGTACACAACCTGGCAGCTGCAGTGATACCCCTTGCAGTTTACAAACTCCACTTTCCTCATCAAGCGGTGGTCGATGTGCATATGAGTACAGTCTATGGTACCAAATACCTCAGGGTAGTGTGCTACATGATGGAGGAGACACATACTGCTGGCCCTTTCCTCAGGGGTGCGGGGTAAATAAACATGCTCACCGGCATGTGTTTGCATGGCAGCCAGGAACTGGAGTACCTTGGAAGCAGATGCCTGCGAGACCCCCATCATGTCCCCAGTTGGTCTTTTGAAAAGTACTTGCAGCTAGTACTCCAAGGGCTACACATAACTTTGTTTCCACTGGGATGGTTTCCCCTCTGTTGTCCCTGGGTCTGAGGCGAGGGTGGCAAAGCTTGGCGAGTTCTTGTAGTATGTCCCTGTCCCAACCTGTAGTGCTCTACAATCTCCAGCTTATGTAGCTCCTGGAAGGTTAACCTGGGCCTGAACACTCTTCTTCTCAGTCTAGACCTACTGTCAAGCAGCAGTTAGCAGTGACCTCAGCCTCTAGCACATATACCTGTAGCACAGCAGCAGCAGCCCCTAGCATTGTCAGTTAAAATTCCCCAAGTCTGTACTCCAATGGTACTACGGATGACAAATCAGATTGCAGGGTGTATGTATACTTTATAGTGGTGTGCTGCAGATGCAGCCTATGTGATTGGCTGACTAATATGCTTTCCACCTTCCAGGTATATCATTGAGGGGTCTGAATTTCCCAGTGTTAGTGGAACAGGGCTCATCAAGGTCACTTAGAGATGACTGACCTTACCAGGCCATTTTCCAATTTTTTTTTTTATATCTAAAAACGCCTTCCTTGTTAAGCACTGCTGCACAGAGCACAAACCACGGCACTGGTGTGAACAGTGCTCAGCAGTCTGGACACCCTTTCAGCACAGCTTAAACCAGCTAAATCACGTGCCCCGCAGCTAAACAAAGCTTAGCAGCACTAGACACACCCCCCTCCTTAGTTGAGCAGTGCATCTTGCAAACAGGCATCTCACACCTCAAATCCTCAAAACATATTGTGACACTCCCCCTTTTGATGTCAGCTACCCGTTCTATTGACACCAACACAGTTCTGGGGCTACATGGGTTTTATCTGTGGACACAGTGGCCCATTTGTGCTATTCAGCAACACCAGCTCATTTGGATACAGTTCCTTGCACATAACCTGGATTCTTCACTATTCCAGGGTCTGCTTCCTTAGCAACCTCTGACATCTATCACTGTACATACTGCATGCAGGGCACTATAATGCTTTATTCTCATATATGTCTTATTTTTAGTTTTTAAACATTTTAATATTTTTTGCATAATGGTATGTTTGCGGGTTGCTGTGTGCTGCACAATGATCTGCATGCCATGGACACTTCCATGACCCATGCTCGTGCACGCCCCACTGTTCTTTTTACTGGATTGTACGGTTGCTGAATTCCGTATTAGATCCAAGCCACTCTGCCTACATGGAAAATCACTCCGTGTAGGCTTTACTGAATTCCCCCTATGCCTTCGTCAGACAAGCAAACTACTTAATCTCAAAGTTAGCAAAACAGATTTTACAACAACATATACTTACTGTACCAAATGAAATTGGATCTGGCAGTCTGATTAAGGCTATTTCAGTTCCAAACCCAAGGTACAGAGTTTGACTGTCAAGCCCCAAAAAACAAAGTGAAGCATTTCACAGACTCACAAAACACCCAACGCCAAAGGCTGCATGGAATCTGATAAAACAAAGCTGGAGAATACACTACAGCTCCAAACACCTGCTTTTAACACCAAATACTGCATACATTCCACAGTTTTGATTCACCAAAGAGTGAAACTCCAAATACCTGCTGTTAAGTTTGCTTCTCATGCTGCTTTGAAATCTCACACCCATGCTTGCTCCTGTTTCACTGTCTGAAAAGCAGGAAGTACAGACTTTTTTTCTTGTTAAAGCAACAGTATGTGGTCATTCAGGAAAGGAAGAAACATTACACACACACATTATATATATATATATATATATATATATATATATATATATATATATATATATATATATATATATATATATATATATATATATATACATATATACATATATATACTATATATACTATATATAAATATCTATATATGTTCATACTAGGCTATCTGCCCTAGGGCATTTATAAGCCTAGCCAGAATGTGTTTGGCTTTCGCCACCCATTTTAAATTTATTTTGCTATGCCCTTTTTCGAGGTTAGTATACTGTGCCTCTGTCCAACAGTGACACAGAAGTGATACCCGGGGTAAACCTACGATCTCCCATCCACTAATCAAGATTCCTCTTGGAGAGTCAATGAGGGACTCTGCCTAACCTGGCCTGGGATTTTATTCCAGAGTGAAGGGAGCCTCTGGGTTATGAATCTGTCCCTCCAGCATGTCCTATTTATTTCAGTGCTGAGGTTCAAGTCTCTTGAGCGCGTAGCTCGATGGGATTTGGATTTTCTGAGGTGCAGCATGTCCATTAACTCCGGGTTGGACATGGCTTTATACTGCAGGCACAGATCGCCTCTGAACAGGCGGTATGCCACTGAGTAGAGCTGGAGTTTCGGGCAGAATATGGCATCTGTTTGAGCCCTTTGATCCTCTTGGTGAGGTACTTTTGGGGTCTTTCCAGTTGCTGCAGGTGCCTGGTAAGGTACATCCCAAAAGGGGCATTGTACTCAATTAAGCCAAAGGGGATGACTATACAACTTTTGGCATTTAGCTTGAGGCCATGGCTCTGGATTATATATATGAGAGAGATATTTAATTTTTTAATCATGTGGTCAGGCCTATTTGGCAGCTGCCTAGGTGGCCTAGTGCTCGATTCAGCCCTGCTCATAGGGCAGTTTATTTGATCAGATACACTAGAGACTGAATTATGACATTACTACATGAATTTCAGCCTTCCACTTGTAAGGTGTAGACATGTGCCTTTAAAAACGATCCTGTAGAGAAATGCGACATCTCCCCATTGGGTATAAAAACAAAATCCGAGGTTAGTAGGACACTAGCTTCCCTTGTAGGCTATTTTTAAAACTGCCCAATTTCCCCTTTTTGTGCACGAATTAGCCTTATACCATTTGAAACTGGCCTTACCCCATTCCAGGGTGGGTGTATAGGGTCGGGGTATCGTATTAACTGTCGCCAACTCTCTCGATTCAGTGCCACTCTCCTGCCTTCAACACTCATGCCTGACTGTACTGGTCGCACCACTGTCTTGTACACCTTACTTTTCAGCTTCTTTCGCATTCTTCTGTCGTAGACTACACCTGATACTCTATGCCAGTTGGCCGCAGCCCCTCTCATTCTAGCTTTGACCTCTTCATTCAGACTACCCTTCTCCTCAACTACCCCTCCCAGATACTTGAAGCTGTTTACCTGTTCCACTACCTTCCCATCTATCTCTATTCTCAGCTTCTTCCGATTCCCCCAGTCTGCTGCCATTACCACTGTCTTATCTGTGCTTAGTTTCATCCCATGTGCCTTCTGATTTGCATTCCATTCTCCTATCCTTTGCTGAAGTTCTAGATCAGAGTCTGCCTGTACTGCCACATCGTCTGCATACAGCAGCTTTGTTGCTCTGACCCCTCCAACCTGTTTGCTGATGTAGTTCATTACGAGTATGAGCAGCAGTGGGCTCACAGCTTAACCCTGGTGTACACCCACTCCCACTAGGAACTCCTCAGTGAGGCCAAACACTGTTCGTACTTGAGTCACTGTGTGTAATCTTCTGTTCTCAGCCATTTGAAGTTTTGAAACTTCAAGCTTTAGAAGTAGATCCATATATGTGTACACACACACACACACACACACACACACACACACACACACACACACACACACACACACACACACACACACAGAGAAAAAAATGCTCTCTCTAACCCCCCCCCCCCCATACATGTACCAACAAACACTAACCCAGTATTATTCCAACATAAACTCAAAGCCTGTGACTGGAACCCTTTAAAAACTCTACCACTTGAAGAAGCTGTTAAATACCTAAACTCTAAATTCTTATCTATCCTTGACAAGCACACACCCAAACGGTCCATTAGAATGAAGTCTAAAACAACCCCCTGGCTTTCTAAAGAAACCAGACAGAAAATGTTACTTAGGAACAAGTCTTGGGCTAAATGGAGAGCTAACAAATCTCAGATCAACAATTTTTAGGCCGTTGAGAAATAGTACAAAAAAGGCAATACTTAGACAAAAAGAACTACTACCGTAAACTACAGCAAAATCACCAGAACAATCCACAGACATTCTGGTCTAGTATAAACTCCTGTTCCCAGGCCACTCGCGTACACCTACCCCATCTCAGGCAAAACCAAATACCCCCCACTAAACTGCCAATACCTTTAATACCTTCTTCACAGAGACCATACAATCACTAGCCAGTCAACAGATCCCTGACAACTCAGGCCCTCCCACCACCATACCTGGTACTCTACCAACATTCCATCTGCAACCACTCTCTACAAACTCATCCAAAACCTTAAACCTTGTACTACTCCTGCTGACCAGCTACCATCTGAATACCTGCAAAAAGCAACCAAAGTAATTTCTTATCCTGTATCCTTCCTCATAAACAGAACAATTAAAGAAGGAATCATCCCAGACATCTGGAAAATCTCCCACATTATCCCTCTACACAAAGGGGGTAGCTCAAATGATTACTCTAACTACCGGCCAATAGCTCTTCTATCACCCTTAGCTAAAATTATGAAAAATGCATTCACCAACAACTATTAAACCATTTATCTCAACATAACATAACAGCAAACTGCCAACATGGCTTAGGCCATCCCATAGCACAACAACTGCCCTACTATCCTTTATAGAAGCCATCAATAGAAATCGTAATAAAAACAACCTCTCATCTGCACTCTTCATTGACCTCTCAAAAGCTTTTGACATGGTAAACCATGCCCTTCTTATCAACATTCCCGAATCCCTTTCTCTTGACTTGTCAGGCAGTTCAATGGTTCAAGTCCTACCTTACCAATAGGCAACAGGCAGTTCTCTGGGAAAATACATACATCATCCCTTCTGCCAGTCACCCTCAGAGTCCCTCAGGGCTCTATTCTAGGTCCACTTCTTTTCTTACTGTTTATCAATGACCTTCCTGTAGCTATTCCACAAGCCACCTGCATTCAATATGCAGATGATTCTACACTAGTATGCTCAGCAAACTCCCCATCAGATCTACATTCTCTAACTCAGAATGTATTCAACATAGTTAAAACATAGTTCACAAAACGTTGCCTCCTTCTCAATGCTAAAAAAACTAAGCTCCTTCTCTTTACACCCACCAGTAAGTCCTCCCCCACAGATTTCTCTGTGATCTCCAATAATGGCACAATTATTTTCCCCCGACTTTACCACTAAATTGTTAGGAATTACTATTGACAATAATC